>NC_134813.1:42780491-42790491 GCF_046742065.1 Oratosquilla oratoria | reverse complement strand
AGATCGGTTCTCTCCATAACCAAAGGGTCTAGGGATCTTCAATTTCATGTGAGAAGGGATGAAGCAATCACTTACACATCCAAGTGGTGTAGACTCTGGTCTATTTTACTACAGTTAGAGGGGCCACGTTTTAGTAAGCTCCTGTCTTGAAGGAAGTGGAGGGATAAAAGGAACTTTTTGCTGCTAGCGATTCGTGCCACAGTTGCAATGATCTGGGGTACACTAATGCTATAAGCACAGTGGGGGATCACGCAATCCATAGAGAGAAGCGACTTGAATCTCTGACAGTCATTACTCTTATCCTGTGGGAAGGCTATTATCTATCATGCACACAGTCAACGCCTACCGGACGGTAAATGCTTAGTAATAGAAGCAACTAACCCTTCCATTTCATTGACTATCCAATAGAGTTTTGTTACTATTAATGCCAAACTATTTTATTTTCCTTTTCCAACAGCTGTGGATCAACATATCGTCAGCTTCAGTCGCAACGACAGTTTTCTGGAGCTGCCGGCCTGGCGCCACGGAAGTCTTCAGCTGGGCTTTAAGACCACCGTTTCGAGGGGCGTGGTCGTCTACCAACCCTCACAACACCCTAAACACGCCACCTTCAGGATCGCCCTTGTAGCAGGTAGGAATGGAAGGAGAAATAGGAATAAGAGGAATGGCAGGAGAAGGGAGAGGAGGAAGAGGAGTGTGAAGGGGAGAAGGATGGGAAGGAAGGAGATAAAAATGAGGAGGATGAAGAGAGATATAGTGTAGAAGGAACAAGTAGAGGCGGAGGATGGAAAGAAAGATGAAGAAGAGGATAGAGAGGAAAAGGTAAGGGAAGAAGAAGACAAAGAGGAAGCGTAGGGGGAGGAATGGGATGGGGATAGGGATGGGGCATGAAAAGGAAGAGGGAGGGTGGGAGGGAGGAGAGGTGTAAGGTTGTCAGGGAGGAAAAGCAGAAGAGTGGCAGGAAGAAAAGTAGAACGGGTAGCAGAGAGAAAAGGAGGAAGGCTGGCTAAAAGAAGATGAAGGATGGTAGGGAGAAAAAGAGGGAGAATAGTAAGGAGAAGAGGGGGAGAGTAGCGAGGAGAGGGGAAGGAAAAATTGTAGGATGATGATGAGGAGTAGAACCAGGAAGAGACGGTAGATAATCAGAAAGAGAAGGAGAAAGAAAAGAAGATGGGGTAGTGGTAGTGGGTCTGGTATAAGCGGGTATAGGAAAAGGTGAAGGTTTTGACAACAGCAAAGTTATTTCTTGCGTGACTTCCTCAGAATTGTAGTCTGACTACTGAAATTTATGGTTCTTTACAGACAACGTATTGGAGTTCCTATACGAGCAGGGGTTGCACCTGTTCCGCAAGTCTCTAGAGAGTCCCGTGTCGCTCAACAACGGGGAATGGCAGAATGTTGCCGTTGACTACAACGAGAACCACGTACGACTCAGCATCAACACCAGGGAGGAACTTATTGACATTATGCCCGGGACGGAGTTCGGCCAGTTCGATGGGTCCCTGTTCTTGGGTGGAATACCAGCGTGAGTAAAAGCTTTTGCTTGTGTTGTGTTTCGACATAAATGAGAACTGGTACATGAGGATAATGGGTTGAATAGATAGCTTTCACTCCAGCAATTTATCATGCGATATATATGGTTTTCTTTTCAAATTTGTAACCATATCATAAATAGCACTTCTTATTTATAGAATCATGATGCGTTTTGTCATATACTTTTCACTTCTGGTGATGTGACCAATGATAGGTGCCTGCTCTTGGTAGTCTTGTGAGATGGACGTCGGAGAAAATCAGTTCCATTCCAACTACGTTTAAAATCCATCAAAACCTTAAGCTCCTTTTAGAAGTATAGCTCGAGGTGATGGCATTTGGCCTCTGGACCTGGCCCTTGATCTCTCTTTATCATCTCTGGGGGAAGGGTAAGGAGGCTAAACCCCTCCTCCAGAAGTATGGCTAACTACTACCTCACTAACTCCTCATGTTGCCCCTGGGATCGAGTCCCACGAAGAAATCGATGTTAAATGTAAAGTAGTGATTGAGACCGGCATGGTAATCAGTCACTGTATACCTTTGCCCTGGCTATATAACAATAACTTCGTTTTTCGTTTTATCAACGAATGTTTATACGTCAATGGTGCGTGACGGTGGAGCCAGGTGATGATCTCAGGAAACCTCTACTGTAGTCACAACCTACACGGAGGCGGTGTAGAATCTATGGTTACCGGATACTGGAGCAAGTGCAGCAGTAAAGTTAATCAAATTCCTTCACGTTCAAACATCCATTTTCAAGATCCACACTCCTCACCCCACATAGGGAAGGGACTAGAAAAGATGCCTCATACGTAACTTACCTTCCTTTACCTGGTTATGGAACTAGCCCCAGCAAAGTCACCCAATCTGCGTCCATAAAAATGATACAACGCAAACAGCAGAGGAAGGGGCTGGGGAGCAGCAGCTATCCCAGACTCAACAAAGTCTCCCCCTCCCTGCTGTACCCCCTCCCCGCTCTCTGACACCTCATCAACAGGGCGATCAGACAACCATTGCTTCACTTTGAATCAATTCGACCCGACAGCAAAATAGCAGTTACCTACCTCTCTAAATAAGATAAATGGCGACCGCTGCCACTACAATAGGGTATGCTTTGAGACACAGTTATTTGTTGCTCTGCTAATGTTGCTAAATGACATTGCATTCTAATACCTTCCCGGCTCCTCCGGTTCTCATCTCGATTCAGACTGAGATGAGGTGAACTCCGATGTAGACCACCCAAAATTTTTTGTTCAAAATACTACCAATGATCTACCCTCTGCTACACAGTGTCCCTTCAATGTAAATAGACATAATCTCAATTTGTGAAAGACCCCGCCAAATGTTACCCCAGTCAAACGGATCCTTAATAACGGATCTTGTGTGGGTCTAGGCCAACTGACCACGGCCACCTGGTCGTTGCTTAACTGGCCGCGGGAAACTTGCCGTGGCCTGCTGCCCACTAAATTTAGCAGTTGTTGAGGCCAACTTGCCACAATACAATATCTAACTTTTTATTGACCAAACTGATAAAACTGCGATAAAACAAGTGGGTTGAAATATCTTTATAAAGAATTTTACTAGAATAAAATGATAAAAGATACATATGCAAAAAATTGTAAACAGTGATATTGTCATTAAATTTGTTGGTAAAAAAAAGTAAGCTTGCTAAAATAAAATAAAATCTTTATCGAGTTAAAAAATGCAAATGCAAAAATATATGAAAAATTATGGGCAATTCCACTAAGACATTCACAAACACTACATGTATGAAATGAGGTGTGATAGGTGAGAAGGTGAGAACAATTCAAACTATCACCCAGTAACAGAGGAACTGTTTAAACTCAGGAATGTCTGAACAACTTTGGAGGATTAACGGTTTAGAGGTGTAAAATGAGATATGACAGGTGAGAAAAACTGTAATATCAACAACTTAAAGAAACATATCGCATTTGTGTATAAGATGAAGATGTTCTAGTTAGAATGTGATAATCAAGTTAAGATAAGACATCATATAAAAGCGGTATGTTCGAATGAGGCCGAAAAGTTCGAGCCTGAAACATCCGGGGGCAAAACGTCGGGAGCCAAAACGTTCGAGAAAAAATGTCCGTGCACGGTCCGAGGCTGCCTACTAGTCCATGGGCTAAATCCAGAAAAGGCCTTATTTCTTAAGTTGGTTGCATCCCCATCGGGACTTTATTTTCATGTTAACAGGGCATTCCCAGGTCATATGTGATAATATTTTCACTTGTTGACATTTGCGCAGCCTGGCAGGGAATCTTTACTACGGCATTTTGTAACCGAGGGGTCAGCTAAAGTAAGTAATTTTTATATAGCCCCAAAACATCATGCCTGAGCATTTGAGTAGTCACCAAACACTTGTAAATGGACATGTTTTAATGACAGAACCATGAAATTACATAAATGTTAACAAAGTACTATTTTTTAAACATTTTGCCATAAGTTTTGGGTGAGAAATGTCGAAAATTAGCTCATAATTTGTAAAAATCTCCCACCAAACTTCAAATGTAGTTAAGATGGGCAAATGTGAGTATTTGCTTAAGTGGACACCCAGGAAAAAAAATCCTCATCACTGAATTCGCTGTGAGTACCAGCATTTGTACAATTATTGCATCCCCAGGCTACACGGCATGGCGTTTTTTCTGCAGGAGCACCTGCCTCCAGCACAATGATCATTGCTGCACTTGCAGCTGATGAGCTGCAGCAACGGGTATATTTGGCTGAATGTTGGGAGGAGTGTATATTACACCCTTCTCTAGTAGCCCAGTGTGTCTCTCTGCCATTGTTGTCTCAACTTCTTAGACAACACGGTTTGACAGCGAGTGACCGAAGTGGTTCAGTATCTCAATCAGCTGTGAACTTCTCGTCAGGTGCCTCACCGTCAGCAGTAGTACTACGTATTTGGGCGTCTTTACCCTGCCATTCGAAACAGCGTGCTGCGTATTTTGGGCGATCAACATAACATGCCTGTTGTTTGTGTCTGACAGGGACAACTGTTCGTCTTACACAACCTCTTCACCATAATCGCCGTATAAGACTCATGCCAAGAGATTGTACACCAGATCAGGGATGTCAACGTAGTTTTCCGCAAGATCTTCAGCTGTTGGGGGCCACGTCATTGCGTTCCGAACTGCCAGAAACTCTCTTCAAATGATCTGGGCACACCGAAAAACCTGATGTTCCTTGTTGTATTCATTCTCTACTACAGCTAGTGGTACAGGCATATCATCTCCAGATGATGAGATCATCTCCACTGCTGTTTTCGAGAAACCTATTTCCGTCTCCGCTCTCTGCTGTGACTGCCAAAATGAGAGTCTGTCATCAAAGTGCTTTTGAAGTCTGGCTTTCAACTTTTCTGTACGGTAGTTCGGTGCATCAATACCTATCTCGTCCAGTAGGTTAATGTATGTGTCTAGCAGGTCAGTCATCTTGAAGACATCCAAACCATCAATGATCTTCTCTTGCACAACAGCAACAAGCTGGGTGAATGCTGATTGGTAGCTATCACCTCCCTCGCTGTCTTCCTGTTTGCGACTCTCGACATTCCTGGTATAGGAATTGTAGCAAGATTTATGGTACTTCACCTAAATGATGATTAAGATTTGTTCTCTTATTTGTAGAAGAATGTTGTGATCATCTTTATTCTCGGCCGCTATTATGAGTTCCTGGCTTGCCTGGGTGGTCAAGCATTGTATTAGGTTTTCGCGGTTTCCTTCAATCCGTCGCATTTTTTGCTGGCAGAATATGCAACGATCTGGTAGTTTTGCAGGTGTGGCTGAACGGCTTCCTCTCATTTGGAGTCAACTTCCGTACTTGTAGATGGCTGCTCTTGGCTTTCTCTCTTAACTAGGAGTCTCTTGATCAGGGTCTTGTTAGTATAGCTCTGATAGCACTTGCGATGGTACCCCTCAGCTGGACCATCATCTCAATGTTCTTTGAGCTGGTTATAGACGGCATCTTGGTGCTGCTCTGCACTTTCAGGAAGATTTGCCCAACTTTTGTGCAGTAAACGAAGTCAGCTGGCTACTGGATGATATGACATGGTAGGGACATGAACTCCAGTTTAGAGCCTGACGACGGACCTTTGTGGCAGGGGCACCTAGATTGGCGTTCATGATGATCTGTCCTCAGCCTGCAAGTAAAAAAAGCATATTAATGAGGGATACTGCGACAAAGAGGGACGCGTCTCTTAATGTTCTAAACCAATTATTTATTTCTATTTTATTTTGAAAATGAAAAAAATTGCTCTCCTCATGTGAAAACACAAGAAAATTTCTGCAAAATTGTTATGATCGAGAATAAACTTCATCGAAGGCTTTGTTCAACATAAAACCTTGAAACATACACCTGCAAACATAGAAACAAAAACAAACGTTAAATGAATACTAGGTTATAATATACTGTTACATGTGAAGTTGGAAGGTATAAACATCAAGCGAATATAAAACAAAACGAACATCTAACAAATAACCTGAATATCGACCAAAGAATGGAATAAAGATACACACCAGCATTAAAGACGTGAATAAACGCCTAACAACCGTAACAACCAATAATAGGCCAGTAATCAGATTCACATGCAATATCGCAATGATGCCAAATTTAAAACTTCTCCAAACAATTTTAACACTACAAAAATAGGAAGGTTACTGGCTCTATCATGAAGGTGGAAATGTTTTCTAGCCTGTATGACTACCAATGTTTCCTGAAACCAACAGAGAATTAGTTTTTCTCTCAAATACACGTATCCTCGCAGAAGTGAAATCTTGCATGACCCCTCTGTTACAAAAAGGGGCAGTAAGAAGTACCTGCTAGGTTGTGCAAATGACAACAAGTGAAAATGTCATCTCAGATGACCTAGGAACAACTTTATTATCATCAGACCAAAGTCCCCAAGGGGGTGCAACGAAAATGCACATTTCTGGATTTGGCCCATGGACCATACTGGCTGCGGCAAGTTTTCACGCGGCCAGTTAAGCAACGGCAAGATAGCCACGACCAGTTATCCCATTCCCATTTTGTGTGCTGAGTGGCAGAAAATGCAACACACGCTGACCTATTTCTTCCCTAAGATTCCCCATCTAATTGGGGACTATATAGCGTGACAAGCTATAGTAAACTAAACTAAATCTTCTTCACTCAGAGCGTACTCCCACCACAACGAGGGTCTGCACAGTCTCGTGGGTTGCCTCCGCGGGGTCGTCTTCAACGAAGAGCCGGTAGATCTCGAGCACCATCTTCGCTTCGCTAGAGAGGGCGTATCCAATGAATGCCTTCAGTCGTGTGACCCAAATCCATGCCAGAACGGTGCCACTTGCAACGAGCTCTGGGGCACCTACGAATGCATCTGCGAGAATCCTATTGCACACTCAGGAAGGAACTGCGAAAAGAGTAAGTCATGTGATGATGATGTTGATGAATATGATAATGATGATCAGAAGAAAGGGACTGTGTGGGTGCGTGCGCGCGTGTGTGTGTTAGTTTTTTGTATGTGTATGTGTGTGTGTGCTTGTGTATGCATGATTCACCATGTTCTTGGATCCCGTGATTGACCATTACTACACACCAGATGAGAGCTCAGATTGTAAGAGGCCGGTAGTTTGAGGTAAACAATTAGGTAGATAGAGGGGTAGGTGGAAAAAGTATTCATTTTATTACCTGGAGGTTTTGAAACAATGACCGATAGGAAGTTGCATATTCTCGCTTGCCGTCTGGTGTTTTGTAAACATAGGCTAGGGTATCGATAGAGTGCTGATATGACGAAATGTAAACATTTAAGCCACGTTCCGCTTGCGACAGAATTGCTTGCGTAAACAGTATTGCTTGAGACAGCATATTAGTCTCTCTGATTGGAGAAAAGGGTGGAGGAGGAGAGAAATGATTGGTGTATGGAGGTAAAGTCACGCCCTTAAAGGGTGGTACTTATATGTAACGTTCAAAGTTATTGGATGAATTAAATAGTGACGTCGGAGCAGGCTTGGCTCTGTGGATGTAAAAGAATCCCAAGCGGGAGTCCCTTGGGGTAGCTTGAATAACCAAGTGTAAATAATTGGAAGAAAAGAAGAAAACTATATCTCCGTTTTAATTCACCTCACCAAGAAACATTATGAACTGGCTATAGAAGATTTGGTGGAAACAGATGAGTAACATAAGTGACTAAAGTGTTAGTGGCAGTGGAGCTAACACAGATAATGCGTAAACACCTCATTCCCTTGTTCAAGGATTTGCAGAGTTAGTGGAGCTTTTAAGTCCTGAGCGGGGTTCGATATAATATCTGTGTCGTGAGTCCCTGTGTGTCTAAGTGAGTGTGCTTGTTTATGCTTAGATAAATGTGTGTGTGTGCTTGTCTATGCATAAATTTGAGTGTGGGTGTGAGAGATAGATATATAGATAGATAGATAGGTAGATAGATAACAGATAGAGAGAGAAAGAGAAATAGAACTAAAAAGTGATCAACAGTCGTCTCTGGGTAGAGTATAATCGTCATCCATAAAAGAATGGCGCATGAAGAGGAAAAGGTGTATATATACATAAATATATATATATATATATATATATATATATATATATATATATATATGTACACACACACACACACACACACACACACACACGTGTATATATATATATATATATATATATATATATATATATATATCTATATATATATATACATATATCACTTAGACAAAATGTTGTATCAAGAACAACATCTAAGTTTCCTTTTATTCCGACTGTGGGTTATGCGTGATTAATATATATATATATATATATGTATATATATATATATATATATATATATACATATATATATATATATATATATATATATATATATATAAAGAGAGAGAGAGACTGGGGTCTTCAACTCTTTTTTTTTTTTTTTTTTTTTGAAGCAGACAATCTTCCTGCATACTCAGCGGGAATCTTTCTTTTATTTCTAAGCCAGCGGCCAATATTACTTTTCTAGCCAATCTGACATGATCTATTTGACGCAGATCTCAACGATGACGCCGTAACCTTCACAACGCTCTCGTCCAAGCTCTCCATCTTCCTGAATGACACAGAGTCCTTGGGTGGCAAGAACGTTCTCAAGAACAACATCCTTCTTAATGTGAGGACAGTGGCCGAAGAAGGCCTCATTCTCTTCGCCAACGACCATATGCATAACTTCGTTCAGCTCTTCCTTGAAAGGTCACATCAGCTGACCTTCTCCTTCAATTTCGGGAAGGAAATCAAGTGGCTGAGCATCGAGACTCCAGAACGTGAGTCAATGTTTTGTATATAGTTAATATACAAAGCATCCATGACAACAGCGATGACCTGTCACTTTTATAATTTCGAGATAATTACGTTTAGATATTCTATTCACATAAGGGACACAAAAACTTTATGCTAATTTCGACCTATTTTTGCCATCTACAAAGCGTGTGTTCCTTATTTCTTGTCACCGCATGGTGGTCCAATTTTTAGCTTGTTTTAATCATCAGAAAACTCAAAAAAATATAAAAGTGACACTCTTATCGTTGTGGTACCACACGCCTAAAATAAATATGTGTATATAACGTGATTTGTGATCTCACATTTGTGATGGGGGCCACAACGATGATGAGAAAATATATATATTTCTTTATTTTCTGCACATAGCTCTGAACCAAGGGCAGTCTGTGCAGATCACCATCGAGCGTCGCGAAACTTTGACCTTCTTAAGCGTCTTTTCTGACGGCATTACAAGCAACGCCTCCATCAACGCGGGCGTGTACATGCTGACCGAAGATGTTGAAGGCTACGAACAGTTTCCCTTCGGGGATGCCAGACCAGACGAACGTCTCGTCCACTACCCACACTCGCCGGCGAAGTCCATCCCCTATTTCCAGGTGAGTATTTTTTCTTTCTTTTTTTAACATAGCGTGACACCCGAGGGGTATGGAGTTCCAGAGCACCATGTATGCAGACAAGCCGGAGAAAGGCAGCTCGGATTCTCATGAGGTTGCGTTTGACGTCAGAAATAGCATATCGTCTTAAACCTTTGAGTTCTACCCGTTGTGCGGGTACATTTTTTTTATAGGTCAAACTCAGTGCTTATACTGCTGGTCACAATCACTCACTCACTGTTGTCCTGGGTAACTCTTGCCAGAAGCTCAAGACCGTTGCAGCAGGGAACATTCTCCAGTCTTTCTCATAGATCTCTCCGAGAAAAGACGTTATACTCCTGCTTGTGTTGTGTGAGAGTTGTTGGTCTAATCTAATGGGGTGAAATACTTTTCTACATCATCGTTCGTTCTCTTTTACACTTTAAGCGATACTAATATGATAACATGGATATAAATATGGAAGTAGACCAGATTATATAGATATATTTGTCATGGAGGTAAACTAGAAAATCACCAAAATTGTGGACGGGTATTTCAGTGATTGCTTAATCATAATGGTGATAAAAATCTGTTGG
>NC_134813.1:42770414-42772491 GCF_046742065.1 Oratosquilla oratoria | reverse complement strand
CACTCCAAGAAGAACAGTGGGTGAGGGCTCTTCTGAAAAAGGCGCTAATTGTGGCGTCTTTGTACCTCTGGGGATACTCCCTCTCTCCATTCATGCACAGTCCGGGATTGGTATCTTTGACGTGGACACTATAAGAAAAAGAAGGACAATTAGTCTGCTTGAGTAGGACGTCCAGGAAGGGGAGGGAACCTCTTTCACCGTGCTCTACGGTGAAGTTAAGTCCAGACTTCTTCCATGAACTTCCTCCTCAAGATATCAATTTCTAAAAGGGAGTCAGTTTTTACAAATATATCATCTATGTATCTACAATAAAGGCAAGGTTTTTCAATTTGACTAAAAATCAATTTCTCTACAGTCCCCATACATTTATAAATATATATATACAATATAAATATATATATATATATATAAATATATATATATACATATACATATATATACATTCATGCACATATATATATATATATATATATATATATATATGTATGTATATTACAATAGTAGGGTAGCAGGTAGCAGGTCCTCTTTCAGGCAGATATGATTAAACTTTGCAGCAGCTTCTGCATTCACGAGTTTCTTGCTGACATGTTCAACTTTTCTAATACTTGAACGTTGATATCGTTGAGTTGTCTTATTATATGTCCAAACTTCATTTGGAATGAATGTAAAGACAATACTAACTTCTTAATTTTACTAGTAGAGCTTTCGCCTAACTTTAGGCATCTACAGTACAAATTGAATAGAAATAGTAAAGGTGACAATATATACAAAGAACATATGGAACATTAGGAGAGACGGGGAATCGGACAGTCACTAGGAGAGACGGGAAAACGGAGTCACTAGGAGAGGATCTGGAAGAAAGAACCATCATACTATAAAAGGAAGCAAACTACAGACGCCTTCTCATCTTAGAAGCACTTCACATTAAAAGACAAAACCCCACCATGAACAAACAAAACCCTGACCAATTTATCATTCCTACTTCTAAGTATATAGATCACAGACATAGGTTCACCGTTGACCCAGTGGGCGGAACATCAGATCCTGTCTCTTGAGTAGCTGTGATTTCCTGTCTCTCCTAGTGACTGTCTGATTTCCCGTCTCTCCTAGTGACTGTTTGATTTCCCGTCTCTCATAGTGACTCTGATTTCCCGTCTCTCCTAGTGACTGTCCGATTCCCGGTCTCTCCTAATGTTCCATATGTTCTTTGTATATATTGTCACCTTTACTATTTGTATTCAATTTGTACTGAAGATGCCTAAAGTTAGGCGAAAGGTCTACTAGTAAAATTAAGAAGTTAGTATTGTCTTTGCATTCATTCCAAATGAAGTTTGGACACATAATAAGACAACTCAACGATATCCAGCGTTCAAGTATTAGAAAAGTTGAACATGTCAGCAAGAAACTCGTGAATGCAGAAGCTGCTGCAAAGTTTAATCATATATGTATGTATATATATATATATACATATATATGCGCATATACACATATCTATGTAAATACATATACATATATATATATATATATATATATATATATATATATGCGCATATACACATGTATATGTAAATACATATACACATATATATATATGTATATATATATATATATATATATATATATATATATATATATATATATATATATATAATATATATGCAAGCAATCACATCACCGTGATACGAAAATGCAAAATAACCAGAGGAAAAGGAAACTTGTAGACAGTAAATACTTTCGTATAATACATCTTCAGATGTAATATACGAAAGTACTTACTGCCTACAAGTTTCTTTTCTCCTCTGGTTATTTTGCATACATATATATATATATATATATATATATATATACATATATATATATATATATGTATATATATACATATATATATATAGATATATATGTATACATATATATAAATATATATATATATATATATATATATATATATATATATATATATATACATATATACACAAAGATTTTTCCCCCTTACAAGGGAGGTAGCTAAAAAACAAATGCATAAAAAACCACTCCCACCCATTCCATCCCCAACATACTCCACTCCCCTCCACCCTCT
>NC_134813.1:42752914-42765414 GCF_046742065.1 Oratosquilla oratoria | reverse complement strand
GAAAAACAAACAGGTAAATAGTAAATAATGATAAACTGAAAAATAAATAATAATAAATGGAAATCAAGCAAATAATAAATAAAGACAAATAATAACAAACATATAATCAAATAATATAAAATAAATGGCAGTCCTTACAGCATCTTGCTTAAATGTTTGTCTAAACGAATCTTAAAGCTTCGAACTGAACTTCATTGTACTGCCTCTGCAGGAAGTTTATTCCATTTATTAACTACACAGTTGGTAAAGTCGTTTCTACCCAGTTCCAAATTAAATCTATTTCCAGACAGTTTGACACCACTGTTTCTTGTCTAATTCTCATTCAGTGTGAAAATTTTCTCACCTTTGATGTCAATTCCCTTTATAATCTTAAAAACCTGTATCAAGTCATCTCTGAGTCTACGCTTTTTTAGGGAAAACAGATTCATATGTTTTAGTCGATTTTCGTCTGATTTTTTTTTTTTTTTATCTGGAATCAGTTTTGTGGCTCTCCTTTGTACTTTTTCTAATCTGTCAATGTCATAAAGGAGATTCGGTGACCATACAGAAACAGCATATTCCAAATATGGACGAACTAACGATTTATAACTTGTTAATGAGAGATGAGCTTTTGAAGTCAAAAGATCGCGCAATCAGTCCTAGAATTTTATTTGCTTTCTCAAAGGTTGAAATATACTGCTTAGGTGATTTGAGATCGTTACTGATAATTACCCCTAGATCCTTTTCACTATCCACTTTTGTTAACGAATTTCCAAATAACTTGTAATCGTACCTACTCTTATTTTTACCTATGTGCATTACCTTGCATTTACTTTGAATATCTAATTGATTGAAGTGATCATTTGCTCTTTCGCACAACTTTGTATCATCAGCAAGTTTGGAGACAATATATTTTAGTCCGTGGTCTATATCATTTATAAATACTATGAATAGAAGTGACCCAAGAACGGAACCCTGAGGAACTCCACTCGTAACATTTTTCAATCTAGAAGTTTTGCCATTTAAAACAACTCTCTGTTTTTGATCATTCAGCCAATTTCTAGTCCAACTTAATAGGCTGCCACTTACTCCGTGTGAAGCTAATTTAGTAAGTAGTCTTTCGTGGGGGACGGTATCAAAAGCTTTTGCAAAGTCTAAATATATTAAATCTATATTGTTTCTTTTGTCATAACTCGAGATGACTGTGTTGTAGAATTCGAGTAAATTAGTCACGCAAGAACGTTTCCATCTGAATCCATGTTGGCTATCATTTATCAAACAGTTACTTTCTAAATGATGTTCGATAGCATCTCTGATGATAGTTTCCATCATTTTTCCTACGATTGAAGTCAAGCTTATAGGCCTGTAGTTATTTGGTTTCTTTTTGTCACCTTTTTTGAATTTGGGAGTGACGTTAGCTGGTTTTCATTCTCTTGGGACATCTCCGGATATGATGGATTTTTTTTTTTTTTATATATATAATTTCTAATGGAACAAAAATCTCATTTTTCATTTCATTAAGATTTTTAGATTAATTTTGAATTTCTCTATACACCTCTTAATTTTTTCCTTTTGTTATATTTACCGTAGTAAGTTCACCCTAGATTTTTCACAGGTTTCAGTTTGAAGTTAACTTTGAGGTGTTCCGTTTACGAATACTGAGCTAAAATAGTTGTTTGAAATATTACACACTCCTTTGTTTGAATACTCAAGTCAGCAGATAATAGTGGGCCAATGTGATTCCTAATAACCTTTTTATCTCTAATGTAGAATTCTTTGGGATTTTCTTTGGATTTATCAGCGATATTCATTTCGTATTGTCGTTTGTGTTTTTTTTTTTGTCTTTTGTAAATCTCTCTGTATTATTACATAAATTTGATAGTCGTTAGGCGCACCCGAGCACTTGTATTTCTTATAAGCCTGTCTCTTTTTAGCAATACTTTTTTCAGTTTCTTTGTCGAGCTATTTTGGGCGAGCCTGATTTGGGGGACGTCTGTCCTTAAACGGGATGTAAGTATGAATCATCTTAGTAAGCGTATTTTGAAATATTTCCCACATCTAATCTACAGGTCTTTCGCTTAAAATTGCCTCCCAATCTGTAAGCTGAAGCTCCTGACGTAGTCCTATGAATTGAGCTTCATTTCATACACACACACACACACACACACACACACACACACAACGGAGGTCCGGGTTCGACCCTCGCCCGGGGCTGAAATAATATCAGTATCGCAGCGCTGAGGGGTGTTACTCCAACTCTCGTGGGCGGGGAGTTGGGGGTGTGTGTGTGTGCAAGGTCATAGCATTACCCATAGATCGGACTTACGAGCTCTGAGCTCTCTTCCAGGAGGGAAATAGCTGTCGATCACGAGTCCAACACGTGACCAAAAGACCAAGTGAATACACACACACACACACACACACACATACACACACACACACAGCCACACACACATACAAACACATACATACACACACACACACACACACACACACACATACACTCACACACACACACAAACACACACACATCGTCCAAACACTGAAGCCAAAGGAAATAGCTGTCGATCACGAGTCCAGCACGTGATCCAAAGACCAAGGTGAAGGTGAATTCATACACACACACACACAAAAACACACACACACACACACACACACACACACACACACACACACACACACACACACACACACACACACACACACACACACACACACACACACACACACACACACACACACACACACACACACACACATGCAGACACACAAACACGCACGCATACACCCATGCACAGAAAAGTTGGAGTATCTGATGAGATCGCAATCTGGATACATAAAGAAAGCAAAGAGCGGTTAGCAAATAAAGCTTGCAAGACTGGAAGAGTGGAAACGTGGCGCCATTCCATGAAGGAGGTGGCAAAGACTTACCATTGAATTGTAGACCGCCTCTGACCAGCACGACAGTAAATTTTTTCGAGAAAATTGTGAAAGTGCGTTGGATGAAATACCTTGAAGAGATAAGCATTCTGTTGGCCACAATCAATTTGGATCCAGATCCGGAAGGTCTTGTGCGCCAAACTTTTTAAAATTTTACTCGAGTGTGATAAATGGACTGAAAGAGAAAGAGAGCCGGGTGAATTTTGTATCCAGATGTAGAGAATGCTTTCGACAAAGCCCCTCGCACTCGCCCACTTGCAGACTTTGAACATATTGGAGGATAAGGAACTAAATTTCTTGAATGGATAAGGAGGAGTAAGGTGAGTAGAAAGAGAAAGGAAGAGGAAGAGGACGAGAAAGAGGAAGAGGGGATGAAAGGAAGAGGTAGAGAAGGAGAATGGGTGGAGTATGAAGAGGCAGCGGGGAAGTGAATGAAGAGGAGAAGAATGAGGAGTAGGAGAAGTAGGAGTATCATGGGGAAGAGAAGGAAGGGGAGTAGGAGGAATGGGAGGGGGAAGGGGAGGGGTAGGAGGCTAGGAAGAGGGGCAGGAAGGTCGTCCGGAATGTGTGTCGGGGGGTGGCGCCTACCATCTGCTTGGCTCCGGCACCACCCGTCAGAGATGTTACGAACGACTCTTGATGTCACGAACTTTTCTTCCTGACGTCTTGAACTTGCACTGACGTCTTCAGAGTTCCTCGTCACTTCACGAGTTCTCCATGACGTCATAGATTCTTCCTGAACTCACAAATTTCTTGTATATTCACACACTCTTCCTGACTTCACAAATTCCTGGAAAAATAATCTTTTAATCTTACAGTTAGTTACCACAAGCCAAAAACATATGCTTTCACATGGCTTCATTGTCTTTTAGATTCTAAAATAACTAATCGGAATTTATTCTAAATTCATGCTAGCCGGCTAGCCTTGGCAATTTCAAAGAGACCACGAGTTAAATGAAGTTTGACTTGCAGCATGTTTGGTAAATTGTTATACTTGATATAGTGAAAAGTTATCTTAATAAATTGCAACTGTTAAAGATTCCTGATGATAGATTATTCAGATTTTTTAGTCTTCTATGTTTTGTTTAATGAATGTGTCAAATCATTTTACCTACATATTGGTTTGTAGACTGTTTAGGGTATAATGACAAGAATTGTGAATTAACGAGGTAGTGTAATGACATGACATCTCTCACGAGAACTGAACACAAAACTGGGACATATGTGATACTATTAAGATAGTTACGACTGACGTTACGGTATCATATTAGAAATGTGACTTTAGATAATGTAAATAAAATAAAAGAATAATTAGTATGTAATGTGTAGAAAATGTGTACGCTGTCCTTATTTAAACAGCAGAAACTCAGGGGGAATTTATTACAAATCTTCAAGATTTTAAAGAGGAGATAACATAAAACATTATAATAGTATCACACTAAATACAAACTAATCAATAAAAACAACCTCAAGTTCATTCGAAACCTTTTTAATAGAATATGGATGGAAGAAATATTTTCTAGTGCCTGAAGAAAACTACCATCCCCTGTTTCCCCAAACCAAGGAAGGACAGAAGTTTTCCTGACAAATATCGCCCGTTTACTCTCACAAATGGGCTCTGTAAACTCTTATTCTTAAAATAGTATGGAAAACATTCTTATAAACCATCCCTTCAACTAGGCTTCTGTACATATCTCAGCACAACAGACATTCCGTTGCAAAGAGCATTTGGTAACAACCAATACATATACGCAAGGTTTTTTTTATTGAAAATTGCACATGACAACTTAAGCTTTTGTGAGGCCTTACCCATTTTCATATCCCAATTCCTATCTCATCATACTTTTTAGGAGCGTATGGGAATATTGCTAACCTTCCAGACACCCAAGAGGAAAGTCTTCTAAGGTTTCCAGTTTGTGTCAGAATCCATCCTGTCCACTCTGACAGCCCTCTCCCAAGAGCTGCATCCATTGTAACCAATGGGCCGGAGATATTGGGTTCCATTTTTTTTTTTTCACCAAACAATCGGTTAACATGAACTTCTGGAGATGGTGATGCTAGTACAGCGGCCCTCAGTCAATACATCTAGGGTAATATTTTCCTCCAAGTCGTTGAACAGGATTGTTGTTAAAGACTGATCCTTGATTTTCGACGTTTCCGGATCTCTCACTTTAAACATATGATAACTTCCTATCTTTGAATCTGGTGATCTAAGATCATTATCCCATACAAGATGGGGAACCGAAAGACGATCCCTTTGTTACCTAATAAATCTTACAAAGCACTTTTGATCTAGGTTCCATACATTCTCTTGGCCTCAACACAAGTATCTTCCGCAGTAACCTAGTGGAAATCTTATTTGCAGAAAGCGGATATCTCTTTTGAATATCCATCATTCTTTAAAATCACTGAAATATATTTTTTGCATTAAGAATCAATTCAATGTCACAATTTTTCTTTTTATTCTCTTTGGGCTTTCAACCCTTCAAGGATTCGCCAAATGCCCACACTATACACATTCATATTGCATGCTAATAGCTAAGTGTTAATTCACACTAGAAGTAGATGACAACGTATTTCTAGCCAAAAAAAAAAAAAAGAAAGAAAGAAAGAAAAAAATACTCCCCACTGTGCGTCCCTGCTTCGACTTAGCCACGCTAGCGAAAAACCAAGTACCAACTGACATTATCCGACAAGAATATTCCTTCCACTTGATCTCTCATTTTTATACCTTTACTCTAACACCTACACAGACTTCTCCCGCTCTCACTGCGGAGTGTGTTGCACAGTAGTTTTTCCAACAGCCACAGCATCCGGCTCTCTTGTTCCCTTCCTTCGTTCTAGTCTTTACCACCGAACTTGCTGCTATATTTGCAGCCTTATATCACACTCACAAGTTTCCCTGTGACTGCATAACACTTTCTGACTCGCGAAGCACCATGGAAACACCCATTTATCCACAAAATCCACGTGTGGACAATCTAACTCATTCTCCAGCTTCAAATCAGTATCCTTTTGCTGGGTGTTATCTCATGTTGGCATCCATCGCAACGAACAGGCCGACAAGGCAGCTCGGGATATAGCAAAAGTTTCCTTGCTGCCTGCAATGGACTTCTATTATGCCCTCCGGCCCACATTATAGAAATAACTTCATATTGCTGGAGGAAACACCCAAGAAAGCTTTTGAAGACAATTAGATATCATGTACACTCATGGCACTATCCTCAGTCAGTGGTGTAACCGACGCTTGGAAGCAACACTGATTTAACAAGGCATTCTCCCCTCTAAATAAACACCATATGAGGGCGGAGCCTTTATTAATGCGACGTTTCACTTGTTACGGGGGATGGGGGGAGGGAGGGAGGTAGGGAGGAGGAAGAAAGGGTCACTGAATACTAGGAAAGGTTAAGGAGATCGTGGACCAAATATATGGGAACAGGAAAGGTTAAGGATGAGATGGAACAATCGGGTGGGTACCTCTTATTTAGTCTCAGTCATGTGTATTACGACTATGTACTTAAAAAGCTTAAACAAGCGAAACGTCGTACTAATACAATAAAGGCTCCGTCCTCACTTGTGGTGTTTATTTCAATAGGCTTCTCATCAACTGCCATTTTCATACAAGTTCTCCTCTCACCCATGGTCATCTCATGACTAAAGACAAATCCTCCCACCTGTCCATGTAGTGGCCGCCTCCCTATACTACACATGTTATTAGAATGCCCTACCAACACAACCCGTTGGAATAACCTACTCCCCTACCTTCCCCTTCAAACAAAGATCACATTACATCTCATTTTAAATTAATCAACACTACTATCTCTATTTACTCTCCACACTTATCTACAGGAGAAGGTACTCCTTTCTAAAATGTGATTTTCCGACACTATGTACGCCTTTTGATTTGACGTATCAACATACTAATAGCTTAGAGATTATATGCTTCCAAATAGGTAACTCAAACTTTATGAAGTTGAAATACTTTTCGGAACGGCAAGATATTGTCCAAAAGGATAGAGACGTTGGTCAATTGTTAGTTTGTAAATTACATCATTGACCCAAAAAAAGTTAAGGATGATCTTCTTACCTTTATTACGATAATGTTTACCGAGCTGAATGGAAAGATCAGGTGTCAACTAGGATAAAACCGAGAAAGTGTCACCTCGCCAAATAGGTCAAAAACAATTTAAGAATTTATTTTTCTTCTAAGATGATCATCTCATGTGGTCGGGCACAGTAACTAAATAACTGAACTTTGGACGACAGAAGGTGTTTTCTTTAGGAACCAGCTGTGCCAGAAACGGGAAATCCTGGGTCCAGCGTTTCTGGTCAACTTCAAGGCCCTAGAACTGTGATTAGAATAATTTTTCACTGGTTTCACCATGTATATCTGAAACCATGGTCTGTCACAATAGTACCACACGAAAATACAGTTTTAATTTGTTTTACGCTAATTCTTTGATGTATATATATTAATATATACCATTTTGAGAATGCACAGTAATATTGACAACTGTTTGGCAATAACCAGCGCTTTTTTCGCGGGGATGGTATCGTTCTGATTAGCTGGAGTCATAAAGATAGGAAAGGAGAGATTCAGTGAAAACAGTTAAAAGGAGGCATAATAGAAGTTGAAAGTAATCAGCATTCTTTTTTGAAAGAAGTATAGTCTCCAATCATATAAGAATGCTGTGTTACTTTTAATTATTAGGAATGTCACTAAGTCTTTAAAGCGGATCCTACATGATCAATATTGTTTCGCAATATTCCCTATTATACATTATCATTAAGGGACAGGAAATAGTTACCTCTGGAATCCCTTAGACGTAACCCAAATGGCAGATAGTTCGGCCCAGTGGTCAATAATATTGTACAATAAGGAATATTGCGCAATAAAATTGATCGTGTAGGGCCCGCTTAAGGTACTGATTGCCTAAAACATATGAAGTCAATACTCTGCACAATAATACTGCATTAAAAGAAATTAGTATCTGCTACATTCAACGATTTCATTGAAATATTTGATACTAAACATATGTTATTTGTAGAGCATTACTTTAGACTTTGCACAGGACAATGATTAAGAGTAAAATCAAGTTTGGCATTGGCAAACACAGAAATGTATGTATATATATGTATATATATATATATATATATATATATATATATATAGATATATATATATATTTATATATATATATATATATATATATATATATATATATACAATAATAAATGTTCTAAATGTGTCAAAGTACTTGGTAAATGTTTACCCTTTGGAAAGAGGGGTAACCTTCTAGTGTTAATGACTAATAAATTAATAATAAAAGAAAAAAAAACAGGGTGAACGACCATCCTCTGCCAAATAAATTTCTATAAACCAAAAATATTTGCCAGCAAGTCACTTTTCCTCAGCTCAAGGAAGAGTAACACTTCATGTAATGACTCCAGCTCCAAAGATGTGATAAATATAAGGAAAAAGGATGAAAAAAATGTGTAAGTCACGACAGTCCAATCAAATTAAACCAATGGTCTGGACCATTGTCTTGGAAATGAGTGTCGCCCATGTAGCAGTTAGTCACAGTGATTTCCTCTACTGACATTCTTTTTTAGTCGGTGGAACAAATGAATTACGCTTGTGAAGTGAGCCAGAACCTCCATACGTGAAGCTAGAGTTGCACAGATCCACACACATGTACGTACACATGCACTACATGAACGCACACAAGCTTGCAAAAACGGACACGCCCACGCACGCACGTGTTCACACAAAAATATACATACACAATGAGATATAGAGAAAGAGAGAGAGAGAGAGAGAGAGAGAGAGAGAGAGAGAACTTTTTGTTTTATTCTGGCTATCTTTACTCTATTTTGCTCATTTTTCGTGGTAAACTTCCCATACAACTAAGTTACAACTTATATGTATTTCATTTTTATTCTGGGTGACACCAGGTCCTCTACCTATATTGAACGAAAAAATTTGACAGTGACCATAACAAAATGCACTACGTACAGCACGACTGCGAAGGGTTATAGTCATTTGTCCAAAGCTTGTATCATTTATAGAAAGTTCGTTTACAATGACAAGAGATGGAATTACGCACACATTGGTACTTTTCGTCATCCGTGTCCAAAACAATTGCTCGTGAAACCACCAAACCCACACACGCGCGCGCGCGTGCACACACACACACACACACACACACACACACACACACACACACACACACACACACACACACACACACACACACACACACACACACACGATTCGATGGCGCGGTTGGTAGAACTCCCGGCCGCCACTACGGAGGTCCGGGTTCAAGAGTCCCGTTCAGGGCTGAAATGATTTCAGTATCACTGCGGTGCGAGTCGTTACTCCAACTCTCGTGGGCGGGGAGTTGGGTGTGTGTGTGCGTGTAAGGTCACAGCATTACTCATATATTGGTCATATATGAGCTCTAAGCTCTCTTCCGGGAGTGAAATAGCTGTCGACCCCGAGTCCAACATATGATCCAAGACCATAGAGTCCATAGTGAATCACACACACACACACACACACACACACACACACACACACACACACACACACACACACACACACACACACACACACACACACACACACACACACACACACACACACACACACACATACACATACACACACACATACACACGCACTCACGTACACACACACGCACGCACACACAGTCGACTGATGTGGAAATTTGAGCATGATGAAGGACTGAGAGGCAAACTACTCGAATGAATGAAAGATTTTTTGAAGGAAGATACATGAAGACAGTCGTAGTAAAGGATAAGATGTCAAGTTAGAGAGTAGTAACGAGTGGAGTTCCACAAGGTTTAGTGCTTGCACCTATATTTCTTGGCTAGGCCAATGATGTAATGGAAGGTACAATAAGCTATGCCTACATGTTTGCAGATGATGCAAAAATCATTAAAAGGGTGAAAACAAAAATGACTAGAGAATTGAAAAAAGGATCTAGACACTATTTTTGTATGGAGCCAAGAATCGGAAATGAATTTCAATACATATGTATATATATGCATGTATGTATATATATATATATATATATATATATATACATAGATATATATATATATATGTATATATATGAATGTATGTATATATATATATATATATATATACATATACACAAAGTAATGGAAATGGGCAATAGCTGTAAAACACCATCCTTAAACTATTGCTTGGGTAGTAAACCAATTGCAAATGCAATAGAGGAGAAAAATTTGGGAGTGTTAATAAAAGACATATCGGCAGGATTGAGGGAAAGACATACAGACTATTGCAGAAGATCATAGTGGTGTTTCACAATATGGATGAACAGATGATAATATATATATATATATATATATATATATATGTGTGTGTGTGTGTGTGTGTGTGTGTGTGTGTGTGTGTGTGTGTGTGTGTGTGTGTGTGTGTGTGTGTGTGTGTGTGTGTGTGTGTGTATATATATATATATATATATATATTATATATATATATATCGAAACCCTAACACCCTAATCCGTCCAAGACTGGAATACGCGTCAGTAGTATAGTCCCCACACATAGTGAAGGATATGAGCAAGATCAAGAGAATGAAAAGGACAGCACCTAAATTGGCCCTTAACCTGGCAGATAAACCATGTGAGGAAATACTAAAAGAACTGGATCTGCCAACTTTAAAGGACTGAAGAGAAAGAGGTGATGTGATGGAAGTATCCAGGTCACTAAAAGGGATAGATTGCATTTACAAAAAAATATCTTATCTAAAGATGAATGGGCTATAAAGGTGCCCATTAACGGAGAAGACTGCTAGATACGTCTCAATAATCAAACAAATAATCAAATCATTAGACAATTTATCACATTTGAAATGTCACTAAGCCATGTCCATGTTCTTTGTATATGTGACTGAGATCAAACATGATTTAATTACGTTTCTCTCTGGCAAATTTCTGGACACTGTTCAGTTAAGCAGTTATTGTCACTCAGGACAGGTCAACCGGGTAGCTGCTTCAATTAGTGATATGGCGAGTGGTTGTGTTACCGTGTTCAGCGCCGATGAGTTACAATCTCTGCTTAGTAGTATTGAAGCTTTGGAGGATGCTGTAAAGTGCCATAAAGAGGAGAATCGAGTTCTCCGCTCGAAGACCCAAAATACAGAAGACAAAACTAGTTTGAAGCCTGGATGAAAAACGGCGACAAATAAGACGCGAAAAAGTGAAAAAAAAATCCTCACCAACCCCGCTAGATTGCAAGAACTCGTTTCAAGCACTAACGGATCTACAGGAAGAAGAAACAAATTAAATTCAAGAGAAGAAGGGAAGGGCAGACGCTGGATCCCTGCCCACAGGTAAGATTTTGGTTGTAGGAGACAGTCAAGTGAGGTACTTAGACAGGGATTTCTACGATAAAGATAGGAAACATAGAACGCAGGTGTGTTTCCCCGGAACGGGGATAGGAGATGTTAGAGATAGGATTGAAGAGTGTTTAGTAGGGGAAGGTAAGGACCCTGTAGTTTGCTTAAGTGCCGGGGGCAATGATATAGGTAAGTTAGAAAGTGAGGAATTGTTTGCGCGGTTCCGGGATGCGCTAGACAAGATTAGAAATAAGAGAGGTATTTCTGTTGTATGTGGAATCCTTCCGAAGCGTAGAGTTTGAGGAATGTGGCATTCCAGGGCTATTGCAATGAATTAAAGGCTGGCAAAACATTGTAAGGCCAATGGATGGGCATTTGTTGACAACTGGGACCGCTTTTACGGTAAGAATCATCTATATACAAGGGACGGGGTGCACTTGTGGCCCAGAGGATTTCGGCTCCTTGCTGAATCCCTTGAGTGAAAAGTAGGCATCCTACAGGGTTTTTTTCGGGTATATTACTTGGGAGTAGGGCGGGGGAAAGTATCGGAATATAGTTTAGGCAATAGAAACAACTTAGATAAGGGCTGTGAAAAGAATCATCAAAGCAGGTGGAAGGAAGATAAACTTAAAGTTTACTATACGAATAGCAGAAGCATAATCAACAAAATTGATTTGCTGCGATGTAAAGCATGCGTTGAGAATTTCGATATTATAGCTATTACTGAATCCTGGATCAACATGGCTGATAAACATTTCCTTCCGGAAATCGAAATAGAAGGATATAAGTTTTTTCACAAGGATAGGGTTGGCACGAGTGGGGGAGGTGTAGCACTTTTCGTTAGAAATACAATAAACTGTATTATCAACAAATGGATTAGGGAAGAGGACTGTACGAAATCTCTTTGGGTAGAGGTTATAGGCAAGAATAAGAAAGTTATTATTGGCGTCTTGTATAGACCTCCTAACCTCAGCATTGAGCAGACTGATCCCCTGATTCATGAAATTCACAGAGCATCCCAGTACAAAAACGTTGTGATCATAGGAGATTTTAATTATAGAAGCATTGAATAGGAAACTTTAATAGGAGATCAGGAAACGAAGAAATTGCTAGATGTTGTGCAAGATAATTTCCTAAAACAAGTGATTATCGATCCTACGATGGGAGAAAATACTCTGGACTTAC
>NC_134813.1:42742914-42747914 GCF_046742065.1 Oratosquilla oratoria | reverse complement strand
TTAGATGATATATTCAACAAGTTGTTACTTATCAATCCACAGCTGCGTAAATTTTATGGCCTACCTAAATTACACAAAGAGGGAAATTTCCTCAGACCCATCATTTCCAATAGGGGATCCTGTACTCGCAAAATCTCCAAATGGCTTACGGAAATATTATCACCTTTCATAGGCAGTTTTTCTGATTCACATATCAGGCATTCAGAAGATTTTATTAACAAAATTAAAAGACAAAACATCCATGACAGTAGCAAATTGTTAAGCTTGGACATAGTCTCAATATTTACCAACGTAAATGTAGGAGATGTCCTCAGTTTCTTGGAAACAAAATTGCATACATTCCAAGACCAATTTCCAATTTCTGTTGCACAAATTATCAAATTAATCCGATTATGTATTGATACCATTGTATTTGCCTCCAAAGAAAAATTTTACAGACAGAAATTTGGATGCAGTATGGGGTCCAATCTCTCTTCAGCACTTGCAAATTTGTACATGGAGTTTTTCGAGACTGTCTTATTACATTAGTATGTAAGGATAAAATAAATGTTATGTTCAACTATCCCGACAGCCTATTCAGTAAAGTTGTAAATGTCCATCATAGAGTTAAGACGGATGACAGCCAAGGAGCTTACAAAATACCTTGTAGAGATTGTGAACAAGTTCATTGGGAGCCAAACTAAGTCACAACCTTTACATGGAATCGAATATACCCCTTGACATGGAATCGAATATACTCCTTGAATATACCCCTCGATTCCATGTAAAGGTTGTGACTTAGCTTGCATCGGACAGACTGGAAGGGATTTGAACACTAGGATGATCGAACATAAACGTTCCATTAAATATGGACAAGAAACCTCAGCTGTGTTCCAACATGTTAAACAATTTAATCATTGTTTAGATTGGGACAAAGCTGAGCTTACTTATAAATCCAGATGTGAGTTCAGGAGAAAAATGGTAGAATCTACTATAATTGAATACCAGCCCAATATGAACATTTCAAAGGGGTAATGATCCCCGGATATAATTTCAGGACTTTTTATCACCAGTCTATTAAAAACACATTTGCCTCCTGACCTCACATACGGAGTGAGCCGAGGGTAGAAACCTCTCCCAATGTTCCCCTTTCTCATGTCAAGGGTGCTATTTAAGCAGCACTCACTACTCTTATTTGTATCTACTGAAGAGGATTGCAGTTTGCAATCGAAATATATAGATTCCCCGTCTCCAGTCTTTTCTATTCCAACAGTGGTTTTTAACGTGATTGACAAATGTGTGACTACATTTTTTCACCTGTAATATATACATATATATATATATGTGTGTGTGTGTGTGTGTGTGTGTGTGTGTGTGTGTGTGTGTGTGTGTGTGTGTGTGTGTGTGTGTGTGTGTGTGTGTGTGTGTGTATTCACTTGGTCTTTGGATCACGTGTTGGACTCGTGATCGACAGCTATTTCCCTCCTGGAAGAGAGCTCAGAGCTCGTAGGTCCGATCTATGGGTAATGCTATGACCTTGCACACACACACACACCCAACTCCCCGCCCACGAGAGTTGGAGTAACACCCCTCAGCGCTGCGATACTGATATATTTCAGCCCCGGGCGAGAGTCGAGGCTGAAATATATCAGTATCGCAGCGCTGAGGGGTGTTACTCCTAAGCGCTGCGTGTGTGTGTGTGTGTGTGTGTGTGTGTGTGTGTGTGTGTGTGTGTGTGTGTGTGTGTGTGTGTGTGTGTGTGTGTGTGTGTGTGTGTGTGTGTGTATGATTGATGATTACAAAAGCTATGTCGATAGAGAGGAAATCTCTGCAGGGTCACCCATATCGAACATTTTTTGTAAGAAAGATCAGACAAAGAGCAACTCGCATACACAGTCACAGGTCCCACTGCTAACTGGCACGTCCCTGATGACGAACAGGGAAATTCCTCATAGATATTTGGGGTACCGTCATAATGACGGCGCCGACCATTGGGCACCCTATAGATATATAGGGCTTCACCGAATATAATGAATAAGGTGACACCAGAGAAATATCTCATCAAAAACTAGTTGGCAGGGAGGTGACATTACTGCCAAAAAAGCCCTTCATAGCAAACATGAACAGTAAACACAAAACAAAACCGGGCGTTCCTGTTAAATCATCGTCTCCTAAAGGTCCAACCGCATTGTCTCATGTGCTTACAGGCAGTGTGCCACCGAATGTG
This sequence comes from Oratosquilla oratoria, assembly GCF_046742065.1. Lineage (NCBI taxonomy): Eukaryota > Metazoa > Arthropoda > Malacostraca > Stomatopoda > Squillidae > Oratosquilla > Oratosquilla oratoria. The sequence goes on along the minus strand of NC_134813.1, from coordinate 42,745,708 downwards.
AGTAAGCACTGTCCAAGCAGATCCATGCCTTGGACATTAAACATCATGAAGAAAATGAAGATCTATACTTAAAGCGTAAGAACTCTCTCAGAAGACCACAGGCTGGGGAGTTTAATGGAAGAACTAGACAACATCAAGTGGAACATCGTAGGACTGAGCGAAGTCCGAAGAGCGGAAGAAAAGCTGATACAATTACAAGATGGTCACCACCTGTTCTACTATAGAGGTAAGGACAAAGAAAGATCTAGTGGAGTAGGATTCTTGATCAACCGAGAGATTGCTGGTAACGTGGTCAAGTTCAGACAGGGTAGCTTGGATTATGATTAGACTATGTAAAATGTACACTAAAAATAATTCAGGTTTATGCACCAACTTTAGAGTACAGACGATGAAACTGAATTCTTCTATGATGATTTAAGTCAAGTAGTGAATCAAGAAAAAAGTAAGTACACGTTGGTAATAGGCGACTTCAATGTTAAAGTTGGAATGAAGATGGGAGATGAGTCGTGTATTGGGAAGTTTGGAATAGGCGAAAGAAATGACAGAGGCGAGATGTTAGTCAATTTTGCAGAGAACTACAACATGAAGTTTATTAATACTTTCTTCCAAAAGCTCGTAGATCGAAAATGGACCTGAGAAGTCCAAATGGAATAACAAAGAACGAAGTAGACTTCATATTGGGAGATGGGAGCGGGAGCGTTAGCAATGTTACGGTTATAAATAATGTCAACATAGGTAGTGACCAGAGAATGGTGGGTTGCACAGCTAAATTCAATGTCAGAACCGAGAGAAATAAACTAGTTTTAAAAAAGAAAATCAGCCTAGTAAAGGTTAAGGATAATAATAAGAAAATTCAGTTAGAAATTAAAAATAGATTCGAAGCTCTATGAACTAACGAGGACACAGTCGAAGATATGAATTTGAATTTAGTGAATATCATTAGGGAATCGGCAGAAAAAGTAGGAAGTACAAAAAGTATTAGAGAAAACAAATATTCCAAAGCTACAAATGACCTAATTAAAAGAAGAAGGACCATGCAGATTAAAAGCAGGAGAGACGAAATAGAAAGAGTAGAACTAAACAAGCTTATCAACAAGACGCAGAAAAAGGATTGTGGTACTCCCCAAGGTAGGCGTAGCTCCTCTTGGGGATCGGTGCCACCTGCGTAGAGCCGGTGGCCAGGGGTAGTTGCTGCCGTTTGGCCCCCAACTCTTGGGGTTGGGGGGTGGTCCCACGACGTAGACGCTGCAGCTCCAGGACCAATGTGGTTAGCAGAGCGTGGTTCAAATAGCTCCAACCAAATCTACAGCAACACTTCTCACCAACTGGACAAAAGAACACAAATACATACCTCATCTCTACATCAACAACACTCTAATACCACACACAAACACACCGAAAATTCTTGGTGTAACATATGATACATCCATGTCTTTCAAACAACACATCACAAACATAAAAAAACAAATGCACACCCAGACTTAACGCACTTAAGTCAATCACTGGAACAACATTTGGACAAAACAAAGAAACTAATATAACAATATACAAACAATGCATACGCTCAGTGTTGAATTATGCGAGTCCTGCATGGGCTCCTAATCTCAGTGAGACACACCACAACACCCTTCAAATCATACAAAACAAAGCCCTAAAAACAATTACAGGCTGCACAAATACAACACCTACAGACCATTTACACCATGAAACAAAAGTCCTCAAAGTCAAGGACCACCTCGACATGAGAGGCACACAAACACTTGCCGCAGCCACCACAAACACATTACACCCGCTACACTACATAGCAGAACACCCACACACACCAAGAAACATTAAAACAGCACCCAAAGACCTTTATCACGCACAGATACTCTCTTCTCTTCCTCCACAACCACCAAATACCAGCCTCCGGAAACATATTCATAATCATATCACTCACCGCTCCATTAACACACTGAAAGACAACACACTGCTGCATGCCAGACCCCTTGATATCCACCCTTCTGAATCCTCTCTCCCACGAAAGGACAGAGTCCACTTGGCCAGACTGCGGTGCGGTCACCACCCAGCACTTCTAAGCTACCAGAAGAGGCTGGATGACCGCGTTGTGAACAGCTGCCCAGGATGTAACACTTCACCCCATACCATACAACACATAATGGAAGACTGCATTATACACAATCATGCACGCAAACAACACAACATACGCTCTATAAAGGATTTGTGGGAAAACCCAGTTTCGGCTATGGCATTCCTTGGGGAGACGGGACTGCTCGGACAGACAGTCTAGGGAACGACAACAACAACAACAACAACAAGACGCAGAGATCAGAGGAAAAAAAAGGAAAACATGGATAAAATAGAGGAAACTACTCGGAAAGGAAAAAGTATTAAAGGGACTAATCGCAGACATGCTTTAGGAAGACAGCAAATGATATGTCTGAAAGGTAGCAATGGAGAAATTATTAGCTGCTAAGACAGAATGGTAAAAAGAGTAGAAAAAATTGACCAAGATCTTTCCTCATCGAAGACCGTAGTTGAGTCAGTAAATTCTTCTGAAGGCGTTAGTAGTGTACCAGAGATTACAAAAGAAGAAGTAGAATTTGCTCTAAAAAATATGAAACGAGGAAAAGCACCTGGGGAAGATGGTATATCGATAGATCTGTTGAAAGACGAAGGGAAAGAATTTCATATTAAGTTAGCTCAGTTGGACACCCAGTGCTTACGTCAAGAGTTCCTGAATCGTGGTGCAATGTTATAGTGATTTTGCTTCATAAAAAAGGAGACCAGAAAG
>NC_134813.1:42735414-42737914 GCF_046742065.1 Oratosquilla oratoria | reverse complement strand
TGGGGTATTGGCTGCATGTTATTGTGGCAAAGTAGCATGCAGTTGATACTTTAGGGTCTATATGGGGCGCCCCTACGGACCAGAGCTACACATAATTTTGTCTATGATAGAGGAAAACTCTGTTCATAGAGAAATTATGACACTTTTACACTACGACTGTCCCTCCGTTATGCTGTCATCCAATCCCTTGTTGCTGTTCTATACCATTTCTCTGAGTCGTAAAAGGCGACAAAAAACGGGACGGAGATGGGATTAGGAGTCCTACTACCTGTAGCCCCGAAAGGGGACGTTCCTAAAAAGAAAAGAAAAGGCATAAGAGGGTCTGGGAGTTTTCCAACCAGTACCCTAGGGTTTGGGTCTTTTAAAGTGCGTGGATGTGGTACAGATGAGAGTAAAAGGGAAGAGATAGGCAGTATGTTTGTGAGAAGAAAGATGGATGTGCTGGCTTTGAGTGAAACTAAAATGAAAGGAAAGGGCAACTGTGAGTTTGGGAGTGTAGCTGGGAGGTACTCAGAAGTGAAGAGGGGACAAGGGAGAGAAGGGGTGGCTATACTAGTAAGTGAAGAGATAAGTATGCGGGTAGTGAGTGGAAGGAGGTTTCATCAAGGTTGATGTGGATGAAGGTGAAGCTGGGAAGGGAGACGTGGATTTTTGTAAGTGCGTATGGACCTGGTAGTGAGAAGAGCGTAGAGTAAGGGGAGGCCTTTTGGGTAGATATAAATGAATGCATAGAGGGATTAGGGAGAAAGGTCAGTGTAGTTGTATTGGGAGACCTAAATGCTAGGGTAGGAAATGAGCCAATAGACGGAGTGATTGGGAAGTATGGAGTTCCAGGTAAAAATCATAGTGGAGAAATTATGGTGGAGATGTGTCTTGAAAGAGAGTTGATGATAGCAAATACAGTATTTAAGAACAAAGTGAAGCATAAGTACACATGGGAGAGGGTAGTGGATGGAAGGGTGGCAGATAGAGCGTTAATGGACTATATAGTGGTGACCAGGAGTACGGTAGGAAGAGTTAAGAATGTACATGTTTTAAGGGGAGAGAGTGGGGGAATATCAGATCATTTTCTGGTGGAAGGTAAAATGAGAGTCGAGAATAGGTGGAGAAAGAGGAAAAGGGCAGAAGGTAGGGAGGTACTTAGAGTGAACTGCTTAAATGAGGAAAAAAGGAGAGTGAGTTTAAGAAGAAACTGAAAGAACTAGGAGTATAACTAGGAGTGGAGGAGGAATGGGGATGGTTCAAGGAGGGGGTCATAAGGTGTGCAAAGATGGTGTGTGAAACAAGGAGGGCGGGAGGAAATAGAAAGAAGGGTAGTGAGTGGTGGGATGAGGAAGCAAAGAAATGTGTAGAAGAGAAGAAGCAGGCATTCGTAGATTGGCTGCAAATTAGGACGAGGGAATCGTATGAGAGGTACAAAGTAAAGAGAAGGGAAGCTAAGCATAAGATAAAGAAAGCAAAGAGGAGAGCAGATGTAAAATGGGGAAAGAGTATGACAGAAAATTTTTAAAGCAATAAAAAGATGTTTTGGAAGGAAATTAAAAGAGAAAAAGGAGGCGAATCAAGTAGAGAAGAAAAGGTAAAAGGTGCAGATGGAGAGATGATAATGGAAGAGAAGGCAGTGAGAGGAAGGTAGGCAGAGTATTTTAGGGAGTTGCTAAATGTGAAGGAGGATAGGGAGGGAAAGGTAGTTGCAGTGGGAAGCGCCAAGAAAATGAGAGTGATGAGTGAGGAAAATGGAGGAGAAATAGGGAAGGATGAAGTGAGAGCAGCTGTTAAGATGATGAGAGCAGGTAAGGCACCTGGGTTGGATGGATGCCATGCAGAATGTATGAAGAAAGGAGGTACAGTGATGGTGGACTGGCTGGTGAGGTTATTTAATGTTTGTTTAAGAGAGGGTAGAGTGCCAGAGGACTAGAGGAGTGCCTGTATAGTTCCGCTTTACAAAGGAAAGGGGGACAAGTGTGAGTGTAGTAGTTACAGAGGGATCAGCTTGTTGAGTGTAGTTGGGAAGGCTTATGAGAGGGTCTTGATTGAGAGGATTAGGAGAGGAACAGAGGGAGTAATTGGTGAGGAACAGTGTGGTTTTAGGACAGGTAGAGGATGTGTAGATCAGATCTTTGTTGTAAGACAGATATGTGAGAAAGCTATAGAAAAGGTAAGGATGTTTTTTGGGCTTTTATAGATCTGGAGAAGGCTTATGACAAGGTAGACAGGAAGGCACTGTGGGAGATACTGCAGATATATGGGATAGGAGGAAAGCAGTTAAGAGCAGTCAATAGTTTTTACGAGAGTATTAGAGATTGTGTTAGGATTAGAAATGGAGAGAGTGAATGGTTTGAGGTAAAGGTGGGACTTCGTCAGGGATGTGTTATGTCGCCCTGGCTGTTCAATCTTTATTTGGATGGGGTGATGCGAGAGGTGAATGCAAGGATAGTGGGTCAGGGGTTGGAGATGATTAAACAAAATTGAGAAAAGTGGGAGGTGAGCCAGTTGTTGT
>NC_134813.1:42720414-42727914 GCF_046742065.1 Oratosquilla oratoria | reverse complement strand
CAAGGAATCCCCAGAGCAACCGCATGCTAGGTCCTAGGTGAGTTTTGCAGTGACGTAAGGATTTATTTAGTCCGATGATCCTTAACTTTATAGTGAGTGGTGAGATGATGAAGTGAAGAAGTTAGATGAGAAGAAGTGAGTACTCACAGACTGGTTACAATGTAGGACAAGAGAAAAATATGAGAGGTATAGGTAAAAAAGAAGAGAAGCTAAAAAATAAATAAAATAAAATAAATGAGGCGAAAAGGAGAGCAGATGTAAAATGAGAGAGGATTATGACAAAATTTTGAATGCAATAAAAAGATGATTTGGAAGGAAATTAAGAGAAGAAGGGGAGGTAAGTCAAGTAGAGAACATACATACATATACCAAAGGCTTTTTCCCCCTTACACGGGGGGTAGCCAAAAAGAAAAAGGCATAGAAATTACTCCCACCCATTTCATTTCCCATATATTCCACTCCCCTCCACCCTCCTCCCTCCCTCCTATCTTGGCACCTCCTGGATGACGGGTCATCCCTGCATCCTGTCCACTGCCCTGGGTCAGAAGCAGTGTCGCAAGACACAGCACATCTACAGCAAGGCCGCTTCATAGATTCGGCGACCCCCCTCTCCGTCCCCTCATGCAGGAAAGGAGAAGACGGGGAGAAATCCCTTCGGGCTGCGTCAAATTTTTTCTCATATATAATTCCTCACCCCCCATCCCCCACCCACTCCCCCTCATGCATCATAGCCTCATCTATACACAACCCTTCTCCATTCACCCCTATCTTCTGTCCTCTCCCGTCCTTCCTCTACAGACATTCCTCTCTTTTGTAAAGCCCCTTTCACACCATCCATCCATCTCATCCTAGGACGCCCCCTCATATTCACTCCTTCCAACTCTGCCTTCCACACTTCTTTTACTAATCTTTCTTCACTCATTCTTTCCATGTATCCAAACCATCCTAATACTCTTTCATCAACCCTATCTCCCAGCTCCTTTTCCACCCCTGTTCTCCTCCTCACCTCATTTCTCACTCTATCTAGCCTAGTAACCCCTATCATACTTCTCAGACATTTCATCTCAAACACATTCAAACTCCTTCTCTCTTCCTTTCTCATATTCCATGTTTCTGCCCCGTACATTGCTGTTGGCACAATCACTCCTTCATATAACCTCCTCTTAGGATCCATTCCCAGATGTCTATCTCTCATTACACTTTTCAATCCACCAAGGTATTTACTCGCTTCTCTAAATCTACATTCTACCTCCACCCCCACTCCTCCCTTTCCTGTCACATTCGTACCCAAGTATCTGAAAATATCCACTTCCTCCAGTCTTTCACCCTTAATGCTCACTTCCAGCCTACTGTCACTCTCTCCCCTTGTACATCTTATGATCTTACTTTTGCCCACATTTATCTTCAGCTTCCTTCTTTCACACATCTTCTCAAACTCTGCCACTAACTTCCTCAATCCCTCCTCTGATCCTGCTACAAGCGCAGTGTCGTCAGCAAACAACAACTAGCTCACCTCCCACTTTTCTCCATTTTCTTTAATCATCTCCAACCCCTGACCCACGACCCTTGCATTTACCTCTCGCACCACCCCATCCATGTAAAGATTGAACAGCCAGGGCGACATAACACACCCCTGACGAAGTCCCACCTTTACCTCGAACCATTCACTCTCTCCATTCCTAGTCCTAACGCAAGCTCTACTACTCTCATAAAAAATCTTGACTGCTCTTAACAGCTTTCCTCCTATCCCATATATCTGCAGTACCTCCCACAGTGCCTTCCTGTCTACCCTGTCGTAAGCCTTTTCCAGATCTATAAAAGCCCAAAAAACATCTTTACCTTTTTCTATAGCTTTGTCACATATCTGTCTTACCACAAACATCTGATCTACACATCCCCTACCTGTCCTAAACCCACACTGTTCCTCACCAATTACTCCCTCTGTTCCTCTCCTAATCCTCTCAGTCAACACCCTCCCATAAGCCTTCCCAACTACACTCAACAAGCTGATCCCTCTGAAACTATTACACTCACACTTGTCCCCCTTTCCTTTGTAAAGCGGAACTATACAGGCACTCCTCCAGTCCTCTGGCACTCTACCCTCTCTTAAACAAACATTAAATAACCTCACCAGCCAGTCCACCATAACTGTACCTCCTTTCTTCATACATTCTGTATGGCATCCATCCAACCCAGGTGCCTTACCTGCTCTCATCATCTTAACAGCTGCTTTCACTTCATCCTTCCCTATTTCTCCTCCATTTTCCTCACTCATCACTCTCATTTTCTTGGCGCTTCCCACAGCAACTACCTTTCCCTCCCTATCCTCCTTCACATTTAGCAGCTCCCTAATATATGAGAGGTATAAATAAAAAAGAAGAGAAGCAAAAAAATAAAATAAGTTAAAATAAATGAAGCGAAAAGGAGAGCAGATGTAAAATGAGAGAGGATTATGACAAAACTTTGAAAGCAATAAAAAGATGTTTTGGAAAGAAATTAAGAGAAGAAGGGGAGGTGAGTCAAGTAAGAAGAAAAGGTAAAAGTGGCAGATGGACAGATATTGACGGAAAAGGAGGAGGTAAAGGGAAGAGGGGTGGAATATTTTAGAGAGCTATTAAATGTGGTGGAGAATAGGGAGGGATGGTAGCAGTGAGAGGTGCTAAAATACGGTGATGGGAGAAGAAAATGGAGGAGAAATAAGAAACAATGAGGTACAAGTAGCTATTAAAGTTATGAGAGCAGGTAAGGCACCTGGATTAGATGGGTGTCATGCGGAGTGTCTGAAGAAGAGAGGTACAGTAATAGTAGACTGGCTAGTGACGTTGTTTAATGTGTGTCTAAGGGAGGGTAGAGTGCCGGAGGACTGGAAGAGGGATCAGTTTGTTGGGTGTAGTTTGGGAGACCTATGGGAAGGTTTTAAATGAGAGAATTAAGAGGGGAACAGGGGGAGTAATTGGTGATGTGGGTTTAGGAAAGGTATGGGTTGTGTGGATCAGATTTTTGTGGTAAGGCAGATATATGTAAAAGCTTAAAAGGTAAGGATGTTTTTGCCTTGGGTTTGGAAAAGGATGGAAGGTGGAAACAAGGGAGGAAGGAAGGAAGGAAGAAGATATATGTAAAAGCTTAAAAGGTATGGATGTTTTTGCCTTGGGTTTGGAAAAGGATGGAAGGTGGAAACAAGGGAGGAAGGAAGGAAGGAAGAAGATATATGTAAAAGCTTAAAAGGTATGGATGTTTTTGCCTTGGGTTTGGAAAAGGATGGAAGGTGGAAACAAGGGAGGAAGGAAGGAAGGAAGAAATGAAGTAAGGAAGGAGAAAAAATAAAAAAGGAAGGAAGACAGAGAGGAAGGAAAGAAGAAAGGAAGGAAGGAAGAAAAGAAAGAAAGGAGGAAGGAAGAAAAGAAAGTAAGTAGGAAGGAAGTAGAAATGAGGAAAGGATAAAGGAAGGAAGGAAGGAAGGGAGGAAAGAAAGAGGGAAAGAGGAATAGAAGAAATTAAAAAAGAGGGAGGGAATGTAGGTAGGGAGGAGGGAAGGCAGGAAAGAAAGAGGAAAGGAGGGAAGGAAGAAATAAAAACATAGAAGGAAAAAGAACAAGAAAGAAGAAAGGAGAGAAGGAAGGAAGGTAGATGGAAGTAGAAATGAAGGAAGATGGAAGGGAGGAAGGAAGGTGGAAGGGAAGAAAGAAGGAAGGAAGAAAGGTGGAAGGAAGAGTAGAAATGAGGGAGGTGGAAAGAAGGGGGGAAGGAAGAGAGAAAACAAGGAAGGAAGGAAGTAAAAAGGAAGGAAGGGAGGAAGTAAGGAAGGAAAGAAAAAAGGAAAGAAGACAGAACGTAAGGAAAGAAAAAAGGAAGAAGGGAAGGTGGAAAGAAGGGAGGAAGGAAGGTAGGAGGGAAGTAATTAGAAAGGAAGGAAGAAAGGATGGAAGATAGCAAGGAAGGAATTTAGGGAGGGAGGAAGGAAAGAAGGAATATTAGGAAGATAGGAAGAAAGGAAATAGGCAATGGTGATAAAAGGAAGATGGAGAGGGAGGGATAGAGGTAAGTAAGGAAGAAAACAAGAAAGGAAGGAGGAAGAAGGAAAGGACGGAATAGGTTATTGACGGAAGGAAAGAAGGACGGAAAGAGGGAAGAACGGAAGGAGGGAAGGAGACGTGGAGTGAAAGAGGGAAGGAGGAGGAGGGAAGGAAAGAAGGAGATAAAGAGGGAAGAAAGAAAGAGAGAAGGCAATAAGGAAGGAAAAAGGAAGGATGGAAGGAAAGAAGAAGGAAGGAATGGAAAAAGTTAGTAAGGCAGGAAGGATAAGGAAGGGAAGAGGGTAGTAAGGAAGGAATGTAAAAAGGTAAGGAAGAAAGAAATAGTGGCAGGAAGAAAAGAAGAAAAGAAGGAAGGACACAAGGAAGGAAGAAAAGAAAGAAGGAAGGAAGGAAGGAAGGTAGGAAGGAAGGAATAAACACAAGTGAAGAAAAAGAACAAGGGGAGAGGAATGAAGTAAAGGAGGGGAGGAAGTGAGAAGGCGTGGTCTCTCGATAGGTGTTGGTCTGTGCTAATGGCCTCCGTTGCCGCTACAGTAGAGTGTCTGCGTCGTCGCGGCGCGGCGTCGTCGACAGGCCGAGCCAGGCGTGCTGCCGATGTATTAGTGCTCTTCCTTACCTACTGACCAACATTCGACGACGAAACCCCTCCTTCTCTCCCTCCCTCCCCCTCCCTCTCTCCCTCCCTCCCAACCCCTGCGTCCAAACCCTTCCGCTCTTCCTCATTCTTGGCCGCCTCCGTTCTCGCCTTTTCCGGTTGTGCTTGACTCTTATGTGTATGTTTGCTGTTCTGGATTCGGCTTATTCGCCTGACTTGTGGTTCCTCACCTGCCTGCTTCTTCAGACTGTGAATTTTGCTCCATAAGTATAGCCGTTTCTGCTATTTTCACATGCCAGTGCATTCTATTCAAAGCTTTGACCTAACATCTGAAGAGCACAAGCAGCACCCTGTGATCCTGACACACGGTTTTCCTCATCAGTGTTATCAAAGCTCTTTCTACTTCATTATAATTATATTCAGTGGTATTCTAATTTTTACGTGGGTCAAAATTGATAATGATTTCTGTTGGCCGATATTCATTGAATGGCCCGTGTTTTGTGTTAACGTAAATTCAAGTAATAATTAAATTCTTAATACAATTTATACCGCTTGTAATACATTACTAGCCATATCTAAGATATTCAAATCAACTCGCTTTTTCAGGATCGCACAACTAGTTCATAAACCATATTACTAAGCCTCCTTTTAATGCTATGAATCGAGGTTAAATTAGTCTTTTGTGTGAGATAATACACAAAGTATTTATAAAGTCAAGGCAGTGACCCTACACCCGCTCCACATTGGGCCAATGCTCGGCAAATGTTGTGAATTTGAACAGCTAGAAGGAGACTTTGCTTATACTGTGCTAGGCTTCTCTAAGAACGTTTCAACAATGTTTATAATATTCATATAGGTTTAACTTCTTTTGACTCATCATTCAAATTCTCTATGTATAATGCGGGGTAATTTGATATTTGGAGATTAAAAAATAATCGATGTCGTCCCTACGCAAACTCAAAAACGAATGACAGGAATTAACCTATTGTGAAGTGGCCTCTATACTATATCATTGTAGTCTGAAACTACTTTGTTATGAAAATTGGGGAAGCAACGATGGTTACCTGCAAACGGTGGTCTTGCGAGACAAGCCTCAAGGAGAACCATTTCCCGTCTTCAAGCCTCGTCAACTTCATCTGAAGGTGCCACTCCTCGGACAGGAGCCAAAATCTCTCTGTCAATTTTGACTGTACATCCTCCACCTTTTCCACATCCGACCTAGATATGGACCAAAAGGTCTCCTGTCGGCATGCTCCGCCTTTGTAATCCTTTATAATCTACCCAAGGAACTGCTACACTCCTCTTACTACTATATACCACTGAAATAAAAATAGTCCCACACTAATACAACATTAACGTCCGTTAAACGTGGAGCAATAAGAGATGTGGCCAAAATGGGGCCATGATGAGTTACTCAATGTGAAAAAACAACGAAATAAAAAGAAAAATAGATGTAATAAGAAAAGCTCTAGAATGCGGGTTTTATCTCCAAGGTTATGCTGATGAACTAGATGTTCAAATTCGTTCAGGGTAGAAATACTGAAGTTCAGTTTACTGTCTGAATCTGCAAGAAAAGGCGAAAACTAAAACTGGTGACTAATACTGGAATCTTCTAAAATAGAGGTTTAAGAGAAAGGAAAAGGGTTAGAAGGTGATCGCTTAAGATGTTAGCCAGTCGAAGAATCCAGGATAGTTTTTGTGCAAGAGTGAAAATGAAATTTGAGTGAGATGGCCAAATTTTTGGAATCCCTAATACGGGAACGTAATAAACAGCAGGATCATTGTATACATTTCCATTAAATGATTTTTTCTACCTGACGCTAGACGATTTTATCTAGCTTAGAGATAGTTATGGATCTAAAAGGGATAGAGAATCCTCTTGATTGAACTATAAGCAAAACCCACCCCCAATGTTAAGGATTCTATTCTAATACTGGACAAATGGGTTTATACACATATCAGCCATAATTACATTGGAAATTGATAGTTTTCTGTGAGAAATACTGTATAAATTGCCAGACACATGGGTTTCACTGTATTTCGCCGACCATTCCCCAACGCCCTTATCCTCGAAGAATATCGCACCGATGCTGAAGATAACAATGGCGCTGTAGAGTAAGATGGAAGATGTGGGTCTGTTAATGGAGGGTTGGGGTAAATACAGGATCGTGGTATCTTTATCCCGCGGGAGTGTTGGAATGTTATATCAAAAGCGTGAATGGTATAGGGGAATATAGTTCAAAGAAAGCGGTTTGTCTCTTGATGGAAAGTGTGGAGATGTGGTGTTACTGGTACGGGTTCTCATAAAATAAAATGAAATGAAAACGATCTCCGAGGAGAGAGGTGAGGAAAGAGGAGGTTTTTGCGAGGTGCTGAGTAGCTGAGTAGGTAGGGCATTCAAGAATGTTGACAAGGCAAGTGTAGTACCACAAAGGCAAATGCATCTGGAGAAGAAGATAAGGTATCCCACAGACAGGATATTCGAGTGTAGTTGGCGAATATTACAGAAATGGACAGGAGTGTTAGGAGTATCATAATACTCCCTGTTTCGTTTATGAGGGACCGATTCAAATCAAGACGATTCTAGTCCACTTGCCAATAGAGAACCTCGAGGTTACTGTAATAACCTCAATGTTAATTCTTAAAGCAAAAAGAAAGAGGTATCTTTTGCATATTTTTCTTCTTCTTATATTTGTTATTTTTTCTCTCCTTATTCGTCCTGCCTCTTCCCACGTCCCTTCTCCCATCTTTCTTATATATATATATATATATATATATATATATATATATATATATGTCTATATATATATATATATATATATATATATATATATATGTTTATATATATCATATTATATATATATATATATA
>NC_134813.1:42715414-42717914 GCF_046742065.1 Oratosquilla oratoria | reverse complement strand
GTGTGTACATTATATGTATACATATGTATATATATATATATATATATGTATATATATATAATATATATGTATATATACATATATATATATATATTTATATATATATATATATATATATATATATATGTATATATATATATATATATACATAAAATAGCGTTTCAAATCCCCGTACGATATCTTTCTCGGCCCCGAACGAACGCTTCATAATTGTTGGTATTCAAACCTCATCTTAGAGCATTTCGATGCTCATAATTGGCTGCAAGATATACGATAAAAGATGCAGGCATGAAACGCGGCATACAATAACGATATACTAGCTTTGTCTGATTTCATGTCTCAGAAATATTTTAATGCCAAGGTAAGTTTTTTTGGCGTCTACCATTTGGGGAAGGTTACGTCATATTGCATTGGGAAACAAACAGCTTGTCTTTTATGTTGACACAATATTGCATTGCGTTATTGTAGATAGTTCGTTTCATACTGGGAAACCAAATAATATTTCTATACACATTAAGAGTCAAACGTTGTACTACTGCATTTAATATTTTTTCATCCGTCCGCTGCTGAGTTTTGCATAGTTCTGTTTTTTTTTTTTTTTTTTTTTTTTTTTTTTGAGTAGGACATTCACGACGAGCAAAAAAACTCATTATGCAGAGAGGGGCCAAAATGAACATCATTGACTCCAAGGAAGAATATTGTTATCACTTCTCTCATTGAGTCTAAAAAAATAGTTTGCCTTCTTTGCACATTAAGCTTAGATTGATGAAGAATTTCGTCAAAAGTACAAACAAATTTTGGCCATGAATTCATATATTAAAGTAATAGATCCTCTATAACCGCTGATACGAAATCAAAGAGGATATTTTTGAAGAACCATAGATCAAGGAACTATTCTGAAATAAAAGCTTATAAAAGAAATATAAAAGAAATGGTCAGAAAGCTACTATTAATGTCAAATAAAGATATATTGCATATTGACATATTACTAATGGACGCTAAGAAATGATGCGCTTGAGACCAAATAATGTTGAACTCCGTTTGCGGCAGCGACTGCATAAGCTTCATGCAGCCAATATTTGAGTTACGAAGTATTCTTATATGATCAGAAAAAAAATCTTATTTGAAGAATAAAAATGCTGATCACTTTTAAATCCCGCCCTCTTTTTTATTTTTTTTTTATTTATTTATTTATTTATTTTTACTTAACTCCTCATCATCATCGGTGCAGTATTGCACTCAAGAATAAAAGCCCTGTCCATGGGTAACGAGATATAGATATAGCCGAAAATCATATATTTATACATTTTAGAGATAATGCCCTGGTGAAACTCCCTCACCATGCTCGTCACTGACGGCGCCAAGATTTGTAGGGAAAATGTCCAAGTGAGAGTCTAGGAAGTGAATTTTCAGGCTCATATTGCATTCCAAGGCCTTGTAGGATGTCAGTAGCTCTTTTACGATTTCAGAATAGTTATTTGCTTTGCGATTCTCCCAAAAACTCTGCGTAAACTTTCTTAAATGACAACCATGCAGCTTTTTCAAGATCATTTAGCTCTTCATCAAAATTCTGATCTCTCATCAGCTCCCTAATCTGTGGTCCAACAAAAATACCTTGTTTGATTTTTGTGTCACTTACTCTAGGAAACTTATTTTTCAAGTATGTGAATCCCTTGCCTGTTCTATCCATACCTTGGCAAAACTGTTCATCAACCCTAGCCTAATACGCAAAGGAGACATAAAAAATTTCTCTGAACCAACAAGAGGAGGATTGACAACATTCTTTTCTCCTGGGGTCAGAGATCGTTTTGCCCACACATTTTTTTTAATAAGGATTTTTCTTATCCCGACTGTCCCACTCACAGAGATATCAACAAAAAAATTTGTAACTTAGCTGCATTCCAAGTAAAAATGCCACAACATTTAGATCACCACAGATATTCCATTAATGTTCTTCATACTTAATTTTTTGCAATGGAAGCTTCATATTCTCATATGTTTTCTTCATGTTAGCTGCATGGGCCAGAAGAACAGTTTTCAGGCTCACTTTTGAAGAGTCAATAACCAAGCGCCACTCATTCCTGTCATATTTATGGCTAAGTTCCTCCATAACAGAATATACATCATTGCAAAACACCACACCATCCTCAAGTGAGAAAAACTGTTAAAAATCACAATGTCGCTTACGATAAAAACTAACTTTCTATTCTTTCTGGAGAAGATTCTAGCCCTTTATCCTGGAAATAAGAAGTTCAGTTTGATTTTTTGACAAGTTTAAATCCCGCACAAAGTCATTCAGATCTCCCTGACTCAATACATGTGGTTCACTTGCTCCTACCATCCTTAAATATCTCCTCTGCCAACTATATAGTTCCATCGCTTCGGCACTATATTACCCTACAAAGATAGAAGCCCTGATCGTTGGCAATGAAATACAATACACACATGCACAAATATAAGCACATAACAAAAATACTAAAACATTCTGAAATTGGATTTT
>NC_134813.1:42707914-42710414 GCF_046742065.1 Oratosquilla oratoria | reverse complement strand
ACACACACACACAGACACACAAACAGAAAGACACACACACACACACACACACACACACACACATACGCAACACACACACACACACACACACACACACACACACACACACACACACACACACACACACACACACACACACACACACACACACACACACACACACACACACACACACACACACACACACACACACACACGCAGTTGGTAGAGTTCCCGGCTCCCACTACGGCGGTCCGGGTTCGAATCACGCCCAGGGCTGAAATAATTTCAGTATCGCTGCGCTGCGGGTAGTTATTCCAACTCTCGTGGGCGGGGAGTAGGGTGTGTGTGTGAAGAGAAATGAAAAGCACAGTAAAGGAAGATTGATGTACAACAAAACGGAATTTGGAAAACTAAAGAAATTCTTCGAGAATACAAATTGGGAAAAAAAATTATATGGAGGAGACAAAAGTGGAAGAGAAATGGGATATCTTGATGGATAATTACAATGAAGGGGTGAATAGGCACGCACCAGGACAGAAGCTAGAGAGAGTGTACATTAAATGCTTGTTCAACAAAAAATGCAGTGAGGCAAAAGATAGAAGGGACAGAGCTTGGAAAAGATGGAGAAAAGATAAAAAAAAAAAACTGGAAAATGTCAAGTATATATAAACTATAGAAATGAGTATGTTAAAATGCGAAGATAAGACAAAGGAATCATGAAAAGGACATTATAGATAAATGCAAGGAGCGATCCAAGCTATTCTATCGATACGTAAATGGTAAACTTAAAAACAAACAGGAAATGGTGAAACTACGCCAAGGGAATATAGAATACACAGAAGAATTAGAAATGGCCGAAGTCATGAATAATTACTTCAAATCTGTTTTTACTAGAGAGAAAGCACAATGTTGGGACGAAGGAAATGAAAGGCGATCTCCCCCCCCCCCCCATGAACGAGATAAAAATAATACAAAAAGAAATAATGGAACATCTATCAAACCTTGATGTCAGGAAATCACATGGCCCGGACGGAATTGCAAATTGGATTCTAAAAGAATGCAAAGAAGAACTAACGGATAAAATACATAACATAGTAAGTTGCTCACTTAAAGAAGGAAAAATACCAAAAGACTGAAAAAATACTAACATTGTTCCAATATATAAAGGAGGAAACGAGGAAGAACCAACTAACTACAGGCCAGTCTCACTAACTTGCACTATAGCTAAAATTTGTGAGAAAATCATCAAAAATAGATGGGTAAAACACCCGGAAGACAATAATATAATAAACCCAAGACAATTTGGGTTCAGACAAGGAAGATCATGTACCACAAACTTAATATGTTTCTACTCAAGATTAATAGACATACTGCAAGAAAGGAATGGATGGGCTGATTGTGCCTTCCTGGACTTACAAAAAGCTTTTGATAAAGTACTACACAAAAAATTATTAAAAAAAAAACTGGAACATATAGGAGGGACACAAGGGAACCTACTAAAATGGATGGAGGACTTCCTGATTGGTAGAAAGATGAGAGTAGTACTCAGAGAAAAATACTCAGGTTGGAAAGAGGTGATCAGTGGAGTATCGTAAGGATTTGTATTGGCTCCAATAACTTTTGCTATTTATGTGAATGACATGGATGATTATGTGAAATGTTACACGAGCTTCTTTGTAGACGACGCCAAACTATTAAGGAAAGTAAAAACTGAAAAGGATTGCGAATCACTGCAGGAAGACCTGAATAAGGTATGGAATTGGAGTCAGAAGTAGGAAGTGGACTTCAATATTAACAAGTGTAGCATAATACAGTTTGGAAAAAGCAAAAACAGAATATCAGGACAATATAAAATTGGAACCAAGGAGGTAAAGAAGGAGAGACCCGAAAATGATTTGGTTGTAATTATCTCAGACGACTTTTCCTATGATAAACAGATAAACAAAATTGTCGGAGAATTCTACAACTTGCTAAGATAAATAAAAAAGGCATTTACATATTTGGACGAAGAAATGATTAAAAGAATATTGGTCACACTGATAAGGCCAAGACTAGAATATGCGGCGACATTGTGGTCACCCAGTACCAAAAAGAATATAAAGAAAATAGAAAGAATCCAGAGAGAAGCCACAAAAATGGCACCTGCACTTGCAAACTTGTCATATAAGGAGAGATTGGCTAAACTGGAGTTACCGACACTGGAGCAAAGAAGAGAGAGAGGTGACCTACTGATCATCTACAGAATCATAAAAGGGCACAAAAATACTCGATAGAGAGGACTTGCTAAACTGGGACAAGAGAAACAGGAGAACATGGAAAAAAAAACATAGCTACAGAAGAGATCTGAAGAAAAACAGTTTTCCACATTGAGTTGTGGACACTTGGAACAAACTGGAAAAAAAAAATAGTGTGTGCAAAAACCATTCATGAGTTTAAGAGCAAACTAGACACTGCGAGATACAAAAGTGGGACATCACGAGCGTGGCTCCCCTTCCCCCAAAATACAACTAGGTAAACT
>NC_134813.1:42695414-42705414 GCF_046742065.1 Oratosquilla oratoria | reverse complement strand
ATAATAATTGGGGCCTCGAATTTCGCTAACAAGAAACTCATAACCCAGTAAAACGAGCAACAGCCCTCAGGCATTCCCATAGGTCCGGCTAAACTCTTGACTTTGGTTTGTTGTATTAAAGTGAGACTGCTTATATGTCACCTACTAACAGTAGGAGAAGGAGGAGGAAGAAAAGGAAGAGGAGGGGGGCACCAATAATCAGCTCTACTTGCATGGAAGAGTTGGCGGAGGAAGAATGATTATAATCCAAGCTGACAAGTAGAAACCGAATGCCAGTCAAGATGTAGGTAAGGGTGTTAATGTGTACTGAAAATGTGTGTAGGGCTTTCTTGGAATCAATACTGAATACATATATCATCTCCAGCCTGGATACGCTATTACTATTTGAATTCCAAAAATTAATCATGAATATGCCTTTTTACTCCCGTTTGAGCCAAAGCATGATTAACTTGCGATAAGATTTTACACTTCTGTAAGTTGTTCATGTTTCTGTATGGCGAATCATAATACCATCTGTCAAGATTGATACACAGGTGGTCTATCTATCTTGGACATGCGCATTACATTCTTTATAAGCCTAGCAGATATTGACGTTTTATGTTAAATGAAATTAGATAATATATCTTTTCCTGAGGACTAAGTGAACGCTGCTTCTTCGTTATCATCATCCAACTACATAAGTTATTAATGTTACTATAACTAATAAAACCCAAAATTGAGTTGATGTAGGACACATATCAAACTATATTACATCACCTAACATACCACCCGTAGCCTAGGGAGGGGCATTATTCTCTCAACATAGTATTAAAACCCTTTCTCTTACATACAAAACATTGGTAAGTTGTGACACAGTGCTATGTCATCGTACTGATGTAATATCTGATCAACGTGAAAGACTCATCACTGACATAACAACTTTTTAGATGTTAGCAAAAAAGACTCATCTAACATGGCGAGACGTTTTATAACCCCATTACAGCTCTTTATTGAAGAGGCGATGCAAGTCATGTTTATGACATGTTTTTAACCTTTTACATTAAAAACATACAACCTCAATAAATAAGTCTATTCAATATACGTATAGACACATGTGTATGTATGTATATGAATATGTATATGTATATGTATATGTATATGTATATGTATATGTATATGTATATGTATATGTATGTGTATGTGTATATGTATATGTATATGTATATGTATATGTATATGTATATGTATATGTATATGTATATGTATATGTATATGTATATGTATATGTATATGTATATGTATATGTATATGTATATGTATATGTATATGTATATGTATATGTATATGTATATGTATATATATGTATGTGCATGTGTATGTGCATGTGTCTGAGGGTGTGTGAACGCGCGTGGATGTGTACATAAGCATTCAGTGGTGTTACTCGTGTAGTTTGCTTTTTATGTGGTTATTGGAGCACGTAAAATTCCTGGCGTGCGTACACAAACACGAGACTCTATTGCTCTCTCCGCTGTCATTTTCCCTCTTCGATTTCCTGTACTTTTTTTTTTTTTTTTTTTTTTTTTTTGTTCTTTGAGGAATTATGTCCGGAGTGTGGTACCACCCAGTGAAACGCGCCAAGCTGGATCAAGAAATACAGAGCTGTATTTCAAAGTTCGTCAACATTTTTATATCCTTATTCAGTAAGGGATGACAAGGCAAAAATATATATATTTTTCTTAAATATTTCAACATCATAATAGTCATCAAATATATTTGTAACATAGTAAGCCTCCTATGACTAAGGTGCCAACTATATGTACATTAAGAAAACACATTTTTTATGTATTTTATCATTTTTCTTAGAGTAATTAGTTTGGAGGAAGTTGGAATTATTAGATAAACCTAGACTAACAAACCTAGACTAACTTTCATATTGAAATACACGTAAACATGGGAGCTTGCTGGGAGCCAGAACAATAACATAAGTCTTCAACAGCAGTGGAAAGATTGTTAGATTTTTGTCCATTGTTAGATATCATAATGCGGATGATTCGTTTAATGTAGTTCTTAGGAGTTGTTTATATGCAGATTTTAGAAATGCTCTCTTGTGCCAAACTCCTGTACCAGCGATTGCTCTAAATATGTTCATTTTCTTGTTTACACTCACTACGAGTCTTCTTTTATTCGTGGGATGAAGGTCATATATGAGGCTAGGATTTTATTTTTCTTTGGAGGGAGGGTCTTGGCTAGTGGGAAAGATTGATCATTTAATATGATCACACGTTTTTTGTTTTGTTTTTCATGGAACTCGGGGATAAGCAATGTCACTGAAAACTTCTGAGGGGGAATGCAGGCACTCTGTTTTGCGTTAGCCATAATTGTAGCTCAGTGAAGTAAGTTTGAGTGTTCTTGGTTTGCTGTTTTGTAACTGCAGTGTCGACTATTATTGTTAGGTCATCAGTCTATGTGAGTGCTTCGGTATTGAGTTACGGTTTGTGGTAAAGAGGTCGTGTGTTAAAATGTTAAATAGCGTTGGTGATATTATTACTCCTTGAGGTATCCTGTTGCACAGCCTATTGGACCCTGGTAGATGGTTGTTCTCGGATAACCTACGAATCTAGTTTTAAGAAGGAAATAGGCAAGAACTAGTTTACTAATAGGGTCGTCAACAAATGGAATAGACTTAACACCTATGTAGTGAACGCTGAAACTATCGGTTGTTTTAAAAAACGGTTAGACAACTTTATTGATAGGAATGACAGGTACAATAGACATGGAATTGCCTGGTGTAGGCCTTATGGTCTCTTGCAGTCTCCTACATTCTTATGTTCTTATGTTCTCTTCCGGTTAGAAAATTTGTCATTAAGAATTTCTGTTTCGTTACTTTTATTTGATGGAATAGGCAATATAAATACATTTGTTTATTTCATTTGCCACAGTTATGGTTCCCTCATTGTGCTGATGAAGTGGACTTCTCTGAATCTATGCTGAACTGATGAGGTAGGTCTGTGTTTGATACCTTCTAGGATAAATTTTTTATCATCTTGGATGTGGCAGAGAAGAGAGAGATAGGTCTGTAGGGTATTTCTTTTTCTTGTTTATTTGGTTTTAAGACAGGAATCATATGTGCAGATTATCATCCAGATTGTTGGGATGCCATTGTAAGACCAGATGTTTGAGGCTGTAATTTGATATTTTGTTTGGGCCTCCTGCGTACGAGTTTTTTCAATATCTTGGTGGCATTCTCTGTCTTTTCTAGAGAAGGGTGGTGTAGTTTTTGTGTCTAGTTTTATCATGCATAGTTTTTATTTTTTATTATTTTCCTGTTATCTGATAGTGTGACTTTGAAACTTGTTTTGGAAAAATACTCATTAATGATACTATGTTGTTATTTTGGTTATTGTATTTTGTTCTGCATTGCTCTATCTGTTTCGTGTGTACATGTATGCTTCGTTTTATATTCATATTCTATTTCTTATGTTTTGTTGTATTCTATGCCTGTTTTCTTTATGAAGCAAGTGCACTTATTCCAGTTATATATATATATATATATATATATATATATATATATATATATATATATATATATATATATATATATATATATATACATGTACGTATGTATGTATGTATGTATGTATGTATATGTGCAAACAATCACATCACCGTAATACAAAAATGCAAAATAACGACAAGAGAAGGGAAACTTTCAGACAGTAAGTACTTTCGTATATTACATCTTCAGACTCATATTATTTATATATATATATATATATATACATATATATATACATACATATATATGTATATATATATATATATATATATACTCCTCCATTCAATAAGTAATAAGAAAATGTCAGGAGAGACACTATTTATTTTCATAAGCTTACAAAACTTTGTCTCCTTCAAAATAATTGCCTCTCGCATCTACACACTTCTGCATGCGTCTCTCCCAATCCTGGAAGACCTCCTCAAAGTCCTTTTTCAGTAGTCCCTTCAGGTAACTTTCCGATGCCTCTTTCAGCTCCTCTGTTGACTGGAATCTGGTTCCCCTGAGGCTGTCTTTCATGCGTGGGAACAGGAAAAAGTCGTAAGGGGCTAGGTCAGGGCTGTAGGGTGGGTGTTGTACCACTTTCATTCCCCTGTCGGCCAACCAGGTGGTCACCAGCGTTGACTTGTGGCATGGGGCATTGTCCTGGTGGAACCCCCACTGACCACTCCTCCACTGCTGAAGCCTCTTCTTCTTTATCTTCTCCCTGAACCTTTTCAGAAAAGTAAGGTAATATTCCTTATTGACGGTTTGTCCCTGAGGAACCCATTCAACATGAATGAGCCCCTGGGAGTCAAAGAAAGGAATGATCATGGCCTTCTCCTGCGACCTGCTCATCTTTGCCTTTTTGGGTCTTGGGGAGGTCGCGTGCTTCCACTGAGCACTCTGAGCTCTCAGAGTCATAGGTGAGCACCCAACTCTCGTCGCAAGTCACTACCTTATTCAGGAAACCTGAATCAGCCTCTATCATTTTGAGAAGGTCAGTGCAACATTCCACACGAAACTGCCTCTGGTCGTTGGGGAGGATCTTTGGCACAAACTTGGCACAAACTTTGTGGAGCTTCAGATCTTTGGTCAGAACTGTCTCTACTGTGCCAATACTAATACCAACAGCTTCAGATATCATCCTCACAGTTATTCGACGGTCTTGCATCACTAACCTTTGCACTTCTTCAATGTTTTCCTCCTTCCGTGCACTTTTTGGTGCTCCAGATCTGGGTTCATCCTCAACCTGTTCATTTCCTTCAGAAAATTTGTTCATCCCCATAGGCCTCCTTTAACATTCCATAACCTTCTTGTTTGGTTTCCTTAAGTTTAACACAAAATTTTATGGCATAACGTTGCTCTATGTTTCCCTGCATCTTGACAAGTGTTCAAAGATCGGCAAACCGAATCAGACTGGTTCCACCACGTTCACCGCTGCACTCAGACCTACAAATATAGAAAGTTGCCAGTTAGTAATTTTATAGAATATATGTATGTATACTTCACCATGAAGTAATATGAATGAATAATAAGTCGTATTATTTTGTAAACCTTTCTTATTTTTTCTGTGCAATCTGTTCAGTTTGATTCGTTGTAATTGACATGTCTTTTTTGTGGGTGTTTAAATTTCTCATTAAGTATTAGTGATCTTTATGTGTGTGGTGGTAATTTGTTGATTATGTTAGGAAATGACCTTGTGAGGCGTTTGACAAAATTTGGTAAGTTTAAATTGAAAAGTTGATCTCGAATTTTGTTTTATGTTTAATTTTCTAACTGAATGTGTCAACAAATGGTTCGGCGTGCGTTCATATCTTCACATAATTTTGTGGTTTGTGTTGTTGAATGATTGATGGTATGAAAATGTTTGTGATGTATGTTAATTTCTTTATTTGTGTTTCTATGTTAATTATTTTTGCCGTAATGACTGATAGTAATGAATTATTTTGTTTATCAACTTATTTATTTGATATGATTTGTGTATTTGAGTGCTGCGTGTCTACCTATTTGTTGTTTTGTCCTATCCCGTGGTGTAACCTGTGAAGGCTCTTAATGTGTTATGAAATTTTTGTTACTTGGATTAATGTATGCATATTGTGTTTGTGCATAATTTACTAATACTCTGCGTGTTTGTAATACCGTTAATGTTTTTTTTTTATTCTATTTATTTATCTATTTTTGTGGTGGTGATGGTGTGCTTAGGGTGTGGGTATATGAGGACAGCAGAACAAGTTTATGTAGTGTTTAATGTCGGTGTGGTTCGATGTACTGTAGGTTAACTCTTGAGTGTTAATTGCTAGATAGGAGAGATGTATATGCATACTCGTATGTGAACGGTGTACTGATCTGCCTAAGAAAAAACAACAGCAGGAACAACAACTTCAACAACAACATAGTAATGATAATAATAATGATAATAGTAATGGTAAATTTAATAATATCAATAACATTAATAACTCTGTAGGTAAACGGCTTTTGAGAGATCACAAGGTATAATTTTCCATCAAATGTTGTAGTCTAACATTTACGACTACAACATTTGGTGGCTGCGGTAGTCATAGGGCATTTTATTACTAGTGTGCTTTCCTTAGTGTGCCTTGTGTGCTTACTTTGAACTTCGTCTTCATCGCCGCCTGTGTTCCGGTGTGATACGAACTAATCAGTGTTTCGTCGTTCTTCCCTTGCTGCCCACTTCTTATTAGTACACAGCTTGGTGTTCAGAGGAACTCTCCCTGCACCTACGTTATCCTCCGTACTCTACTCCGTCCTGGAACAAGCTACACTTACATCCTACTTCTACTACCCACCTAGCACTTCGCATAAGCACGCTATCTAATGCACCTCACCCACGCACGCCCGGGTCTCCACTGTCCATTCCTACTATACGCACTCACCCCAGCAAAAGCCTACTTCCAACCTTTCGTCGTCGTCCTACGAGTTACGTCTCCATCATATTTCTATGGTACGCTCTTCTTCTGGCTATGTCCCTTCGTTCTACGCATTATCACTCCACCCACCCACGCTTCCTGGATTGCCCTATACCCAGACCATCTTGCTGCCCCTGACTCGCTTCCTGTTTATCTCAAGCTACCATGCGGCATACGCAAGTAGCAAGCACGAGGCCTTCACCTCCACTCCCCCCACCACCTACCACATGCAGGTATCAAACTTTGAAGCGTACCCGTGGAAGCTCCAGTGTGCACCACCACCCTGTAGCCTTTTCCTCCTATCCGCTATCAGCTAGCCACGAGACTGCACACGCCTGCTTTCAGCCTCCTTCGCCTTCCACCGCCACCGGCATCGGTGGTACTTGTGCCAGTCATCGCCAGCAGCTTGGAGTAGCCTTCTCCTACTTCCCACCCTACTTTGACGTCCCTGCTGCTGCTACACCCACTCCGTCCGCTCCCAGCCACTTCCAACCACCCCTCAGTACCTCGCCGCTACGAACTTAGTTAACATTCGAAACATTTATTTTTCCTTCATCGTTCTTGCGACTCAAAAAAAAATTTCAGTTCTTTACTTACTACTTGTATTCATCATATTATCTTCTATGTTTAGTGTGTAGTACTCTATCATATGTTTAGTGTGTAGTGAATAGTATTCTCTCTACGTCCGTTACCAGTAACCTCTTGCCTCTGACAGCTTATCCGCCATTTCGTGTCTGTTTCCATGGCAACCGACTGTTGATTGGTTCTCAAAATCAAAACAAACCACAGTGTTACGCGTGCTTACGACTGGAGATATTTGCTCGACAAACTTTCTTTTTGTTGTCATTTTATTTTCCATATTATTCCTTATATGCTGTATTGATCCACACTTTCCCTATATAAATGTACGTAGTGTTATAGCAATGTTACCCACATTTTTGGTGATTCTTTTATACATAACTTAGGTCCCCTGTGTGTCTACATTCTTTATTTGTACATACATACATACATATACCAAGGCTTTCTCCCCCTTACAAGGAAGGTAGCCAAAAAGGGAAAGCCATAAAATCATTCCCACCCATTCCATCCCTGAATACACTCCACACCCCTCCACCCTCCCTCTTATCTGAGCACCTCCTGGATGACGGGTCATCCCTGCACCTTGTCCACTGCCCTGGGTCAGAAGCAGTGTCGCAAGACACAGCACATCCACAGCAAGGCCGCTTCATTAAATCGACGACCCCCCCTCTCCGTCCCCCCATTGCATAAAATGAGAGGACGGGGAGAAATCCCTTCGGGCTGCGTTAGCTTTTGCTCACACATACTACCTCTATCACACATACTACCTTCTATCACATACTCTCCCAAACTCTGTCACCAACTTCCTCAATCCCTCCTCCAATCCTGCCACAAGCACAGTGTCGTCCGCAAACAACAGCTGGCTCACCTCTCACTTTTCTCCATTTTCTTTAACCATCTCCAATCCCTTGCCCACTATCCTTGCATTTACCTCTCGCACCACCCCATCCACGTATAAGTTGAACAGCCAGGGCGACATAACGCATCCTTGACCAAGTCCCACCTTTACCTTGAACCACTCACTCTCTCCATTTCCAATCCTGACACAAGCTCTACTACTCTCATAAAAACTCTTGACAGCTCCCAGAAGCTTTCCTCCTATCCCGTATATCTGTATAACTTCCCACAGTGCCTTTCTGTCTACCCTATCATAAGCCTTTTCCAGATCCATAAAAGCAAAAAAAAAAACATCCTTCCCCTTTCCTATAGCTTTCTCACATATCTGTCTTACCACAAAGATCTGATCTACACACACTCTACCCGTTCTAAATCCACACTGTTCCTCACCAATTACTCCTTCTGTTCCTCTCCTAATCCTCTCAATCAAGATCCTCCCATAAGCCTTCCCAACTACACTTAACAAGCTAATCCCTCTGAAACTACTACATTCATTTGTAGGGTAAATATATATTACTTTTGACACCTCAAGGTGCAATACCTCCTTTGAAAATTAATGACACGTGAGGGCAAACGTAACAAGTCTCAGCTTTCTCCTGCAAAGCATTCAATTTTTCCTCCTGCTGACCCAGCCCAATTTTTTGTCATGGCTTCTTCTTCAACCTCTCAATCTTCTCCTCCAATTATGAATGCCACTGTGACAATAGTGACTGATACTTCATCATTGTCTTTGTTCAACCGACATAATATTTCTGTATACAACTTCCTTTCGGGTGTCGATGCTGCTTAGATCTTGCCATTCTTTGGTTCCGAGTCAACATCAACAACACTCACGCCGGGGATATCCTTCAATCGGATATCTTCCATGAGACCCAGTCTTACTCTACTTTTATAGATCAGTTCAAGAAATCCTTTGGCATACTTGATCAAGTAGGTTCTTTATTCCCATTATACAACTTAGCCAAAGTTTTTAACAAAGGTCCCCACTTTACTAAGGATAAATCCCTCAAAACAAGCCTCTAGCCTTAAAAGTGAACTTAGAAGTGCCTTAAAGACTTCTGCCTGGGTTTCCAATGACAATATGACATTAGACAATGAAGTGTCTATTTTTCATATTTTGCATTCCTCTCCCGCTTACACCCTGACACACTTAAAAAGGCACCTACAGTTGAGGTTCCTCCACAAACAACAATGACAATTTTTTGAGAAAATTCAATGACTCCGAAAAGGCACGGTCTCAACTTGCTGGCCAGTCAGTTCCACTCACAACACCACAACCTTACCCTTTTGCTCAAGTTACACCACTTCACACGAGAATTCGCACTCTTCGCACTCTTTCTCGTTCTCGTTACACGTCTCGTTCATGTCCACGTTCACCTTCCGGACCACGCATTGTTTGACATTTCTGTTCACAACCCACCTTGCCAATAGGTGTTGGAAATGTCTATCCACTTTTCCAGATCAGTACTGTCACTTCCACGGTTATTGTATTCATTCCACAGACCAGTGTCGTGTTCTGCGGTACCAACGTTTCCGTTCACGACCTCCATCACCCAGCATTACATGCTTTTTCCTCTTCTCTTTATTCTTCTCCCAAATGACAAGTAATCAACCAGCATTCCCACGGTGTTTCTTTGCCCACTACTACCCACTCAGCTCCCTCCCAAGCCCTTCCTGTGTATACCCTCTCTAGCCCTGATACTTGGATGGATTCTTACTTTGACAGTTGCTGCTACATGGGACACCACACCCCTTTCATTTTTATAGACTATTGTTCCCCTGTCAATATAATGTCAATTCAGAGTTTTGGTTCCTTCCGCACTGCAAGAAAGCGTGTCAATGTTTTGGAGCCATCCTATAGTTATCCTTGTAATGTAGATGGTATCCAATCTCCAGTGATTGGCAAAGTCACTCTTGATGTTTGCTCTTCCATCACTACCCCCTCTATTCCAGTTACCTTGTAAGCAGTTGATGTTCATTTCTCTGGAGACAAATTCATAGGTTTGTCCCTAATGAAGGGGCATGATATTTTTGTTTATCCTTCCCAACATAGAATAATTCATTCAGGTCATTTCTTCCCTGT
>NC_134813.1:42682914-42690414 GCF_046742065.1 Oratosquilla oratoria | reverse complement strand
CGCGTTCTTCTTCTTCTTCTTCTTCTTCTTCTTCTTCTTCTTCTTCTTCTTCTTCTTCTTCTTCTTCTTCTTCTTCTTCTTCTTCTTCTTCTTCTTCGCGTTCTTCTTCGCGTTCTTCTTCTTCTTCTTCTTCTTCTTCTTCTTCTTCTTCTTCTTCTTCTTCTTCTTCTTCTTCTTCTTCTTCTTCTTCTTCGCGTTCTTCTTCGCGTTCTTCTTCTTCTTCTTCGCGTTCTTCTTCTTCTTCTTCTTCTTCTTCTTCTTCTTCTTCTTCTTCTTCTTCTTCTTCTTCTTCTTCTTCTTCGCGTTCTTCTTCTTCTTCTTCTTCTTCTTCTTCTTCTTCTTCTTCGCGTTCTTCTTCTTCTTCGCGTTCTTCTTCTTCTTCTTCTTCTTCTTCTTCTTCTTCTTCTTCTTCTTCTTCTTCGCGTTCTTCTTCTTCTTCTTCTTCTTCTTCTTCTTCTTCTTCGCGTTCTTCTTCGCGTTCTTCTTCTTCTTCTTCTTCGCGTTCTTCTTCGCGTTCTTCTTCTTCTTCTTCTTCTTCTTCTTCTTCTTCTTCTTCTTCTTCTTCTTCTTCGCGTTCTTCTTCTTCTTCTTCTTCTTCTTCTTCTTTTTCTTCTTCTTCTTCTTCTTCTTCTTCTTCTCCTTCTCCTTCTCCTTTTCCCGTTTCTCCTAACCAGGAAGAGCACCATCACTAATCTCGTTAATACTTCCACCCTCGCCACCACCTTTATCACCATCATTATCACCACCAACAACATGACCACAGTGACCACAAACACCATAGCCAGTACAACCACCACTACATTCACCACCACCATCATAAGTAACATTACCACCATCACTACCACCATCATCATCACCACTATTACCATCACCACTACTTCCATCACCATCACCACCATTATCATCACCAGTACCAGAAGCACCATCACCACCATCACCACCATCACCACTACCACCATCATCACTACCACTACGACCATCACCACCATCACAACCGCAACCACAAACACAACCACAACCACAACCACAATCACAACCACAACCACAACCACAACCACAACCACAACCACAACCACAACCACAACCACAACCATACTTTTCCTCCAATCTTTATTCTGGTTCTACTCACCCCTCCTCTTTTTCCTCATGTATTATATACATCTGAATGTAAGGCGTACCTTCCGGCAAGCCTCTCACAAGTCCATCTTCGTATAACTTTCATCTTGAATGGTCAGTGTGCCTGTCAATCACACATTCTGCCACGCAAAGGCCGCCACTCGAGAAAGGATGTTATGTCTGCTCTCTACCAAGGATGTCAACTGACAAGGTGCCATGAGACTGGAATCAAGCCAATCAGCTAGTCCTCATACTGACCTTTTCATCATTCTCCCTTTCCGTCATGTGGACATTCGTCATCCCAAGGTAGGGTCCCTCCGTCAGCCAAGCTTCCTCGCCGTCAACAACAGTCAGCCCACCAAGTCAATCTCGTGTCTGCCAAGCATTTAGGATGCATCTTACTTATCAATTCTCCAGGATTTTTTTTTTTTTTTTTTTTTATAAAACCTTGCTTCACCAAAGCAAAACATGTCAAGTCTCTTGTAAACTGAGTATACCGAGAGTCAAGTCCTCCATCATCTAAGCAACCAGCACCTTTTAACAGGTAAACCATATCCCAGTCAGAGGTTTCCATATTCAGACCCTGTATTCCTCAAAACATCGGTCAGTGAACTTAGTTTTTAGACAATCCACCAAGTAGACTGTCCTCTGTTTTGCGAGAGCCACGTCTCATCAACAAACACTCGCATTAGCCTCGTTTCTAAGCAGCTGAGACTCATTTCAAATATTCTCAGTCGACTGTGACTTCTCTTTCAGTCAGTCAACCGAATGGACGGTCCATTGGTGAGTCAACTCTATTGAATCAACCAATTATTTCATTATCTAAGTCTCAAAGAAAAGAAAAGAAAAGAAAAAGAAAAGAAAAAAGAAATGAAAAAGAAAAGAAAAAGGAAAAGAAAAGAAAGAAAAGAAAAATAAAAAAGAAAAGAAAATGTAGAGTGTATGTTTAACTTCTACATTTAAGTGGCAAAGTAATGTCTGGAGTTTTTGTTGTCTTTAATGTGCCAGGCAACTCTTTGGCCTACAAATACAAGGTAAGCTCCGTTCAAAACTCGGAGGGTTGCCAGAAACATTAGAATGTACACATTTACAGGGTTACCAAAACATGGTATAAGTAGGCTGTTGCCATATTCGTATATAGAATATTTGAAAGGTTGGTCGCTTCAAATTGAGCGACGCGACGAGAGGTGCCGGATTAGTCGCTGATTCTGTCGTAGCGAAGGCCGTGAGGTGTAGAAGTTCCAAGCAGGTATCTCTTCGACACCCTGTTGGCTTCTTTGTTAAAGTAGAGGGCTTCAGGTGGCTTGACTCGAGATGCACTGAGCCTATTGTTCGCTAGGGGCGTCACCTGGAAAAGTTAGTGACTTGGGTCACTCGGACAGTCCCTGGATAGTTGATTGAAGACGTCCGAATTCACTCTGGTAGCATATGCGTGCGTAAGCGCGTAAGCGCGTAAGCGCGTGTGCACGCTAGACATCGAAGGGAGGTGACAGACACGCTAAATGTCAAAGAAGATGGTACAGCGAAAGGTGATAACATGGCTTGGTCCGCTAACTCTCACTGTGGACAGTGAGATTGGTGCTATGGAAGATAGAAAACAAAACAAAACAAGGCCTTTTTCAGGACCTTGGTATAAAGATACATACACAAAATGATGTAAGAATGGTGGTATTGGTAAATATTCATGAATAAAAGGAAATAGACTTAATTGTATGAACATGCGGAAAGTAGATATTGTTTCCATTCATCTAGGCAAGAATATACATTTATGAAGTTGTTGCTCGATTTCGAAGATTATAGCGGGGAAGGGGAACTGGAGGTTTAGGTTGAAAGGATTGGTGATGGTTCTCTATTGCAGGATTATGTGAGTCTGAGAAGGAACTGTCTCTATGTCGAGGCCACGGGGAACTCTTTTGATATGATCTTTGTGCAAGACGGTCCCCGTAAGATCGTGCAAACTGAGTGCTTTAACTTTGTTCATTTACTCATATCCAATGATACGATAGGTTCCAGAGTGTTTGGGGGAGAGCGTCGAGGTGGGGGTGTGGTTGAGGTTGTAAACAATGCAAACGTCAATTGTATTTACTGGGCATTTTGTCCTTAGTTTTGCTGATTTGGACATGCGTGAGGAGCTAGTGCGTCTGTTACGCTTTAAACGCATATCTACAGTTGGTAGTAAAGTAGTAGAATTAAAGTCATGGGAATGTGTCTGTGTGGTGGTGCCATTTTCTCTAACACCTGGTGCATCCTCGTATGATAAAGCAGAGTGAATTTGAGCGGTGGGGCTCAAATTAATTGCTGTTAAATCAAGTTCTGCCTGCTCGGCCACGTTGATGTGGTTGATTTTGTGGAAAGTTGCTGATGGCAATGCAGGGAGGAAATTATTAGCATAAATGATGCCATATTGAGCAGGGTAAATGATGACATTATGCTGCTTCACCAATGTTGATTCTATGAGGATATCAGCAAGTAAGTAGACGTCAGCCACGTAGGAACGAACTAGAATTGCTGGACACTCATCTTTGAAGCTAGTGTTTAGGGAGAATTTACCAATGATTGGGAATGGTACACCATCTACATTACGTCGGGGGGTTCCAAAATGGTGACACGTTTTGTTTCAGTGCGGAATTTGTGGAAAATGTGTATTGACATGATGTTAACTGGGAAACCCGTGTCGAGAGATATTGTCACTTTGGTGTTACTAGACTTACCATTGAAAGTTAAGGAATTGGAAGACATGTCTGGGATATCCAGGGTGTGTATCGGTAGAGTTGAAGATTGAATATATTGGTATGGAGCAACTGTCCTGGGTGTGCACTGAGTCTTTGTATACTGTAGTCACAAAAGAGATGTGTTACGTGAATGCCTTGCAGGAGATGTGTTACATAAATATCTAGCAGAAGACGTGAATGTCTAGCAGGAGATGTTTTACGTGACTATCTAACAGGAGATGTGTTATGTGAATATCTAGCAGGAGAGCGATCTGATGAGTCTGGTCTGTGTTACCTCCGTGCTAACATCACACGGCAACGATCACTCGTGTGAAAGCATCTACCGTGATGCTCGCAGAATCGGTTCGGTTTTGACGGGTATCTGTGATAACACGTGTTAACGAGGTCTCCTAGTTTGTGGCAGTATGTACAAAACATTCGTGTTCTTGAAGGAGAGCATTGTCGTGAGCGATCTCGCCTGCGTGGTGTGTCTTGATCTCATGTTATGTGAGGGGGACCGTGTGACCTGGACTATCGTGTGTGGGGGTGCTATGGATACGATACTGACTGATTTTGTAGCTGAGTGATAACTTGGTCCGTGTCGGAGAATTTCTTGGTGAATTCGCCAAATGTGATACCTGTTGTGACTTTAATGATGCTAGTTTTCTGGAATGTGTCTGGGTGTAATTGGGAGAGTAGGCGAAAGTATGCCATGAGGGAGACTACGTATTCTAATAAAATTTTGTAGTCTGAGACCCAGTCTGAATTTTTTAGACTTTCTCTAAGTATGCTCTTAAATGCTAAAGTTATTTTGACTGCCTTTTCTTTAGTGGTGTGTGGGCCATGATTGTAAGTTTTTGCCAAAGAGTATAGGGGAGAGAGTGCTTCAAATGGCTCAAAAGCAGCAAATGACTTTTTAAATTGTTCTATGAATTGATCATAGGATGTTGTTTCCTCAAGTAAGTCAGACTGACTAACGTCACCAGCTAATGTGTCATTCTTGTCTATTTTGGATATTAAGGTGGATATCTTTGTTTTGTCATCTGTGTCATTCCTACGTAGTATTTCTGAGTAAACCTCAGTAAAGAAATTATGTACAGGAATGTTTCTGCCGTTGAAAAGGGGTAGTGTTGTCTCATCTTTGACGACTG
The DNA here is from genome assembly GCF_046742065.1 of Oratosquilla oratoria. Taxonomy (NCBI): domain Eukaryota; kingdom Metazoa; phylum Arthropoda; class Malacostraca; order Stomatopoda; family Squillidae; genus Oratosquilla; species Oratosquilla oratoria. The sequence continues at coordinate 42,685,436 of NC_134813.1, read as the reverse complement.
TGATAAAATTTTGTGTTGTCATAGTGTTTTGAGTAGAAGGTGAATTTTCTAAAGAGTTGGTAGAGGAAGGAGGAGACATGGTTGGTGAAAACGTAGCTTGGTTTCGTGTATAGGGTCGGTATGTCGAGTCAGAGAGTTTTGGACACATTCATGTATGGAATGAAAATATGTGGAGACCGTTTTGCTCCTAGATGGCACTGAGAACGGAAACTTATCTAATCACCCAAGATGATGTCAGAGTGTTAGTCGATGACGGTGCTGCAGTGGGGCAAAACGATGAAAAGATGCACTGCTGGAAACAGGGGGAATGATTAGTAAATTGTTTTGGTGAATTAGAAAATATGTAACCAAAGTGTGTAGATATGAATAGAGAAAATAAAAGAAATAAAGGTGGAAATCTTGCGCAGCTAGATGCGAGGAATGGGGAAACGTTGGCTCGTAGATGCCGCGACGATCATTGGTTGTTGGTGCAGTGACGTGCGGAGCGCGATGCGATGTTGGAGAAGGGGGGAGTCGTTCAATTCGTACGATGGTGGAGAAGGGTGGTCGTCCAACTCGTACAAGGGAGGAAAAAAGTTGTCGTCCAACTCGTGCGATAGTGGAGAAAGGTTGTTATCCAACTCGTGCGATGATGAAGAAGGGTTATCTAACGTCTCTGTGTTGACGTGGAGAAGGCGCGGGGCGTTGTAGATGCTGGAGAATGCATCGGAGGGGGATTTCCTTGTCGTAGATGCTGGAGAATGCCTCGGAGGGGGGCTTCTTCGTCGTAGCTGCTGGAGGATGCATAGCGTAGAAATAGGACTCTTCGCTTCGTAGTAGGATGGTGGGCAAAGCCGCTAAGATGGGTTGCCTCATAAGCAATTGCTTGGCGATGCAGGGGTGAGGAGTCTGTGCCTTGTGGCAATGCTGGATTTTGGCGAAGATTGTTAGCGTTGGGAGATGTAGAGCTGGAGTTGTAGATTCGTCTCTCACCACTGGCCACTAGAATGTTGAGTGTATGTTTAACTTCTACATTTAAGTGGCAAAGTAAAGTCTGGAGTTTTTGTTGTCTTTAATGTGCCAGACAGCTCTCTAGCCTACATATACAAGGTAAGCTCCGTTCAAAACTCAGAAGGTTGCCAGAAATATCAGAATGTACACATTTACAGGGTTACCAAAACATGGTATAAGTAGGCTGTTGTCATATTTGCATATAGAATATTTGAAAGGTTGGTCGCTTCGAATTGAGCGACGCGACGAGAGGTACCGGATTAGTCGCTGATTCTGTCGTAGCGAAGGCCGTGAGGTGTAGAAGTTCCAAGCAGGTATCTCTTCGACACCCTGTTGGCTTCTTTGTTAAAGTAGAGGGCTTCAGGTGGCTTGACTCGAGATGCGCTGAGCCTATTGTTTGCTAAGGGCGTCACCTGGAAAAGTTAGTGACTTGGGTCACTCGAACAGTCCCTGGATAGTTGATTGAAGATGTCCGAATTCACTCTGGTAGCATATGCATGCATGCTCGCGTGTGCACGCTAGGCATCGAAGGGAGATGACAGACACTCTGAATATCGAAGATGATAATAACGAAAGGAGATAATAACAAAAAGAAAAAGGAAAGAAATGAAAGAAAAATAAAAGTAAAGAAAAGAAAAATAAAGTAAAATAACAAAAAAAAACGAAACGAAAAGGAAAAAGAAAAGAAAAGAAAAGAAAAAAGAAAAGAATGATAAAGAAAGGAAGAGAAAATAAAAGAAAACAAAAAAAGAACAAAGAAAAGTAAATAAAAGAACGAAACTAAAAGGGAAAAGAATAGAAAAAGAGAGAAGAAATGAAAAAAAAAGAACGAAAAGAAATGAAAATAAAGGAAAAGAAAAAAAAATACTCCTGGTATTCACTATCGCCTGCGGCAGCCTGGCGTCTAACACAGACCACTGGCAGCCTTCCAACTTGGGCATTCCGGCCCTACAGGCCGGAATGCCCATTAGACAGGAGGACGTGCGTGGAGCGCCCAAGACTTTCTTCGCTTTCGCTCATCCTGTCCTTCTCGTATTGGAACATTCTTTCCATTTGTTACGGTGTTAGTCAGTGAATTACACACGCAGATGCGTGAACACGGATACGGACCCCCCCCCACACACACACACACATATGAGTGTACGTGCGTGTGCTTGCGTTCATGAGTGTACTTGCGTGTGCTTGTGCGTATGTATGCCTACATACATCCGTACATAAATGTGTGCATGTGCGCGCATCTGTGCACATGCACCCGTGCACAAGTGCGTACATGTGAGCGCATCTGTGCACATGTGTACGTACAGACATGCGTGCCCTAAGTGGATAACCACGCGTGCCGGGCCTTATGCGCACGCACACACGAAATAACAATGAAAATCAACTCAAACTCACGCAAGGAACATAAACCGATAATGATACTATGAGTAATGGTTCAGGTCCGCTCACGTCGGTGCTAGGGTGGAAAGGAGGGTGGGAGTGAGAGTGGGAGGTAGCTCAGGTGATTCGACCGCTCCCTCTTTCTCTATTAGGGT
>NC_134813.1:42675414-42680414 GCF_046742065.1 Oratosquilla oratoria | reverse complement strand
TATCTAATTGTTACTTTATTTTCATTTCATTCACCCGTGCATGACTATAATCTTCCTTTTATCTTATTTCTGCTCGTCTAATTCTAATGTAAAGGTTAGTCTCCTATAACTCTTGTGTTATTTGATATCCATTCACCTTAATTTGTCTTTATGTATAAACAAAATAATACTACATTTATATATCGTAGTGCTAAGTATTTTGAACTTCATTTTGAAACATCACAGACATGGGCGAGTAAAGAGTGCCAAAAACTGGTGAGGATTTGTATCAACTGCCATGTATTGTAATGGTACCAACTGCGGTAAAGTTTAATACAGGAATGTACCAAACCATCTATTAGTTTGCGTTGGGAAGCACTGGCGTCTCCTGGTGTTGGCTGGCATATATCCTTTCAGGCTTAGGAAGTCGCCCCAGTCCTGGTGTCTGGCCGACACCGTACCAGGGTCACGCACCCTCTTCGTATTTCCAGCACCTTCTACCTCTCCCCCTTCCTTCCACTCTCCCTTCCTTCCCCTTCCCTCCCTCTTTCCATTCCTTCCCTACTTCCCTATCTCGACCTCAAGCTATTGCATATAATAGAACAGGAAATATTAGACCAAGGTGTCTCAGCCTTACTTGGCCCATTCACCCCTTTCACCATTTGTCTGAATGTCATTCCCCCCTCCTTTCCAAGATTGCCTGTTTCAAAAAGTGCATTCTAAATAATATGCAAATATTACTAAAAAACTTTTTATTTTTTCCAAATTAGTATATATTTTCCCCCATATTAGTATAATTCCAGCCCAGGTGACAGGCCAGGTAGGCCAAAACCTATAATTGCTTTCCTCACCACGTAAACTGACTGTGGTCACAAATCACCCCCAGAAAACCCAAAATTCCCCCCTGGGGGTGAATTTCACCCCTAATGAGAACCCCTGTATTAGACCTTTAAGATGAAATAGAAATAAGAATGAAATGGACTTAGGAGTGAAAACACTCACAGATAGGACTCCAAAACATCCACAGGTAGAAAGACAAGAAGACAATAACAAAATGGACTTATCAAACAGACAAGGATATGAAAACGAACAAATATTAAGACAAATTTTTTACCACCATAACAATTCCTCCACACATAATGACACACCATCAAGCTGCCTGATGTAACAGTCCAGAGTGATTAAGCCTACGCCAAACTACAATCGGGAATAAAATAGGCAAAGCAAAAATATGCCTTGGGTATGAAATAGCCCATCCCTGTTTGTATCTCCAGGGTATTATTCAGGCTAGGTTATTCCTTATCCTCACAAGACCAAAATATACCTCGGGGTGAGAGATAATCTGGGATATTTCGCCTTAATTCGAACTCCATTTATAGTTAGACCCAAAAATGTGAAAACAAAATAGAAAATTGAAACAAGTATATAGCGGGGGCAGGAAACAAGTCAAGCATTTTGCTTATTTACAGGATTAATGATCATTTGAATGACTAACTCTGGCTGTGGTATCTAAAGAAAGTATTTAGTTATGTTATAATCAAACAAGATAGATAATTTTATCTTAGCAAAGAAATGTAAGATGGATGGCATTGTAATAGGGAAGTTTACGAGAATAAAGATGAAAAAATGAAAAATATAGATAAACATCTTTTATATAGTTTTCGTAATAATAAAAATTAATTTATCAGAGTTTTACTGATCTGCTATTGATGATTTGGGTGTGTAACTGTCATTTATATATATGTAAGCTTAACACATCATGTATTAGGGTCAGTTGATGCCATATCAGTGTTTTTAGAAATGTTTTGTTAGATAATTTCTCCATAAACCATGTGCAAGATTAAGTTTTAAATAATCCACTTGTCAAAGGTCCTCATCATATTCATTTGCAATAATAATATTAATTATTACCTCAAGTTTTACTGAATAAAAGCCCATAGCCCCACAGGGGCTGGCAGCAGTCCTTGGGCCCTCCTATAAGTCTCTCTGGGAAGAATCTTTGGACTGTTCTCCGTGTTGCATGAGTGCGGGACTGTTTATGTGTCTCCGGCTGAAAGTAGGAAGTAGGAACAGTCGCCAGGTGTCAGCTCATATTATGTAAAAAAAAAATGGAAAAAATACAGCTGAAGGTGACGGAGGAGGATCATAGGCCTAGATCGGAGACTAAGCATTTGTCCTTCTGGTCTGCACCTCCACATGAAGGTGAGGGCTTAACGGTTCTTGAAAATGGACATCAGGGAGATAATTTTCTTTGCTGTTCGTCTTGCAGGATCACCCGTCACTAAATGAACATTTTTGATAAATATTTCAATAGAATAAACAATAATCGAATATATACATAAATGGTTAGATATTTGAGTAAACAGTTTCGTTGTAATTCATAACAGTTTTAACTAAGTGCAAAAATATCCTAAACTTTAAGAATATTTAACTTTTAAAAAAAACTGGGCCTTTGTGAGCGTAAAATTCTTGTTTGGTGATAATATAGATTATTTTCTTTTGAGTAGATAATTTAAATGTAAAAAAACTGCTTCGAAAATAACAAAATTAAACTGAGGCAAGAGTAATACATTGTATAACCTATTTAGAGTATATTATGGCCAATCATATTTCATTTGATTTAGAATCTGGACATTTTTTTCTACTTCTACTTGAGAGCTTTTCAACTTAAGTCCAAATGTCAGAATATTGTTAAACAGTATGCAAAGAAAATTGAATAAAATTATTTTTTTATACTGGGGGATTCGCTGATTCGCTATATCTTGGAAATTGGTGATTTACTTTGCAATGATAGTGGCGAGGTGTTCACAACCGAGCTTTGCACAATGTAGACTTAGGTTCAAAATCAACAATTACCGATTTCTCATAAGTCCTATTGCTTAGGGCAAAGGTGACGACCATGATCGTAACCAGGCGCCTCCTGGTGTAAGTTACTCAGGGTTTTTTAATGTACATACATAGATACATATACCAAAGGCTTTTTTCCCCCTTATAAAGGAGGTAGCCAAAAAACAAAGGCATAAAAACCCTTCCACCCTCTTCCCTCTGTCTTATTTTGGCACCTCCTGGATGACGGGAAAAACGTGAAAAAAAAAATAGAACAGGACGTGCTTAACTGAGCCAAAATCGAGTTTGGTGTAAGTCTAGCGTCTTCGTGCATGTGTGCATTTCACTAAATCCCGGACTAGGTAAACTGGTTAGCCTACTGTTCTCCGTCAAACATAAAAAAGAAAAAAATCGGTAATTGTTGGCGTGACCGAGGTGCTACTGAGTGCGAATTGAATCTTTACGACCCCGTAGAATAAGGTTGAATTTAGCGTGCGAGAATATTACGGTATTGGTTACTGGAGCTCATGTGTATACGTCATGCGATGAGCGGGCGCCCGAGGAACTCTGCATGTGCGCATGCGCGGGGTAGCCAGTCATACAGATATTCCTGGTGTAGGTTGTCAGTTTGTGCATAATAAGAATATCTGCACAAAATAAAGGTTGTACCATATAAAGAATCACATATACTTTTATATGAAATGTTAATATTTATCCATAAATCTTAAGATATAATAAAAGAAGAAGATACACATTTTGAATTTGTATGCGAGAAGCTGCAGGTAAAACACAAACTAACATGGACATACGCCTTAATAACCCACCCAAACGCACACACGCTTATACCCTCACATGTTCACACACACGCTCATAAGACCACACACTCACACACTTATATGCACATGCTATTTCACTCGATGTCTCTCCCCTTTAAGCCAACAACGTGTTTTCATTGAGGTCAGACCACCAATGGTGCACGAAAAAGGAATGACAGGATGAAGTTGTTTTTCTTTCCACTCTATAAAATGTTCACATATCTAAACACATTCTTCCCCCTTTTTTTTTTTTTTGCATCTACTTGTTTCGTGTTTTTTATTTGTCCTCTCTCTCTCTCTCTCTCCATATCTCTCTCTCTCTCTCTCTCTCTCTCTCTCTCTCTCTCTCTCTCTCTCTCTCTCTCTCTCTCTCTCTCTCTCTCTCTCTCTCTCTCTCTCCTCTCTCTCTCTCTCTCTCTCTCTCTCTCTCTCTCTCTCTCTCTCTCTCTCTCTCTCTCTCTCTCTCTCTCTCTCTCTCTCTCTCTCTCTCTCTCTCTCTCTCTCTCTCTCTCTCTCTCTCTCTCTCTCTCTCTCTCTCTCTCTCTCTCTCTCTCTCTCTCTCTCTCTCTCTCTCACTCTCTCTCTCTCTCTCTCTCTCTCTCTCTCTCTCTCTCTCTCTCTCTCTCTCTCTCTCTCTCTCTCTCTCTCTCTCTCTCTCTCTCTCTCTCTCTCTCTCTCTCTCTCTCTCTCTCTCTCTCTCTCTCTCTGTTTTTACTCTGTACCGGAAGTTTCACTTCCTCTTAGTCCCTTGTTCATGTACTTCATTTTCTTTTCGGTCTTCCTATCTCTCTCCTCCCTTACTTTCTCGATCTCTATCATCCATTCTACTTACAACTTCTTTCCATTCTCAAGTCATCTCAAGAAAGGCATTTTTATATTCTCACTTGTCCACTTACTACAATTTCAGTAGCTTTTTTATATCTCATCAATTTCGTTTAAATTGCTTATGATCTCCAGTCTCTTTGTATTTGCCCAATTTATTTTATTTTGTTCTTCTCTGCACAGCGTCCAAATTTGCTTACACCATTGTATCAATTACCTCTTCTTTTGTTTTTATTCAAGTTTTCAACTCCCAGCCATCTTTCTTACGTTGATTCTTTTTTCTTTTTTCTCGTTTCCACATACCAAGACGTTTATCCTTATTGTTATTTCTTCCGGAACTTAACTTTCCAACTCAGTAAAAAGGCATTTCCTTCGCCCTTTTTCTGTTTTCATAACTTTACACCTTTTTTTCCCATATCCATTCTTTCTCTCTCTCTCTCTCTCTCTCTCTCTCTCTCTCTCTCTCTCTCTCTCTCTCTCTCTCTCTCTCTCTCTCTCTCTCTCTCTCCCTCTCTCTCTCTCTCTCTCTCTCTCTCTCTCTCTCTCTCTCTCTCTCTC
>NC_134813.1:42665414-42670414 GCF_046742065.1 Oratosquilla oratoria | reverse complement strand
TTCGTGCTTGAATCTTCAAACAATCTTATTACATATTTTCAAACTATTGCATTTTAGGAAATGCAATGGATGAAGTTAATGAAAAATATATAGACTGATGTGGTCATGTGAAAGACAAGATGAGATAAAAATGTGATAGGTGGTAAGTATAAACTATATGGTTGACATCATAACATGATGTTTTTGGACAAGAAACTATTAAAAGATCTTAATGATGGACTGATCTGATCCTGAAACCAGTTTCCAGAACCTGAATGATCATGTAAGCTCTAAGATTTTCTTATTCCTTCTCACTTCTTCTTCAACATTAATCTTTCCTTTTGACCTCTGAGGTTTGCGGCCAATCAGAGTCTAGTGATTGACCTTCCATTTCCTGCACTTTACAATCTCATCACTTCAGAGCCGAATCAGCTTCTAATCTCTCTCTCTCTCTCTCTCTCTCTCTCTCTCTCTCTCTCTCTCTCTCTCTCTCTCTCTCTCTCTCTCTCTCTCTCTCTCTCTCTCTCTCTCTCTCTCTCTCTCTCTCTCTCTCTCTCTCTCTCTCTCTCTCTCTCTCTCTCTCTCTCTCTCTCTCTCTCTCTCTCTCTCTCTCTCTCTCTCTCTCTCTCTATCTATCTATCTATCTATCTATCTATCTATCTATCTATCTCTCTCTCTCTCTGTATATGTAGTCCTTTTTCCCTCGTTGTTGTCAATGTATTTCAAAAGTTCTCTCTACACACATCAAATACTTAATCTTACCGTTCTTCCCTCCATCCTTTATTTGTCTTCATTTTGGTTTCTTTAATTTTCTTTTTTTCAAGAATTATTAGATCTCTTCTGTTGGCAGCCATGTGGATGCAAATTATTTCGAGGTCTCACGTCCCACTTTCTTCCTTTTCCTGCTTAGTTCCGGTTCACTCAATTGCCAAGTAATAGTTTCCCTGGTAATTCAATGTTCTTATTACAAAAATTTCTACATTTATATATATATATATATATATATATATATGCATATGTATATATGTATTGATATGTATATATATATATTATATATATATACAATGTATATATATATATATATATATATATATGTATGTATATTTGTATAATACATACGTATATGTATATATATAAATATGTATATATATATATGTATATATACATGTATATACATATATATACATATATATGCATGTGTATATAAATATATATACACATATATGCACGTATGTATATGTATATATATATATACTATATATATATACATGTATATATATATATGTATATACATATATATATACATATATATACATGTATATATATACATATATATATATATATATATATATATATATGTATACTCGTACATACACACACACACACACACACACACATATATATATATATATATATATATATATGTATATATATATATATATATACACATATATATATAATGATATTGCAGACACCACAGGGAAAATAAAGTCGGAATACTAAACGTTTTCGTCTATTACGACATCCTCAGAGTACAAGAAAGAGAAATAGAACACAATATTCATACAAAAATAAGAAAACTGGGGAAGTTTATAGCCACATAAAACCTTCGGACAATATACATACACAAACATTCATATACACATGGAAATAATAATACATACATACATACATATACCAAGGCTTTTTTCCCCTTACAAGGGAGGTAGCCAAAAAGGGAAAGGCATAAAAACACTCCCACCCATTTCATCCCTACATACACTCCACACCCCTCCCCCCCTCCCTCTCATCTGAGCACCTCCTGGATGACGGGTCATCCCTGCACCCTGCCCACCGCCCTGGGTCAGAAGCAGTGTCGCAAGACACAGCACATCCACAGCAAGGCCGCTTCATTTAATCGGCGACCCCCCCTCTCCGTCCCCCCTTGCATATAAGGAGAGGACGGGGAGAAATCCCTTTGGGCTGCGTCAAAATTTACTCACACATACTACCCCCCCACCCCCCTGCCCATTCCTCCTCATGCAATCACAACATCATCCATATACAACCATTCTCCACTCACCTCTGTCTTCCGTCCTCTCCCTTCCTTCCTCAACAGACATTCCCCTCTTCCCCAAAGCCCCCTTCACCCCATCCATCCACCTCATCCTAGGACGTCCCCTCATGTTCACTCCCTCCACATCTGCCTTCCATACCTCTTTTACTAGTCTTTCTTCACTCATTCTTTCCATGTGTCCAAACCATCCTAATATTCTTTCATCAACCCTATCTCCCAGCTCCTTTTTCACCCCTGTTCTCCTCCTCACCTCCTCATTTCCAGAAAAGTGGAAATAATAATAGTAATAATATAACAATAAAACAGCAAATACAAAAGAGCATAACCATGTGGCCGAAAAATCCTCAGGACATCTGGTGCAATTAGGAGCCATGGTACTGCTTTACTATCCTATTAATTATGAAATTATCTAGTTTAAATAAACCTAAACTCAAGTTGATACCATTATCAAAATTGCTTTTTATAAAACTGGATTCAATGATGTTCGTTTCTAAAACAGAATTACAAACGAATTTTTTTTTAACATTGTCCCAGTCAATACTATGGATTATGTCCCTGACATGAACAAAAACCTCACTAGACATTTGGCCCGTCCTTATATTATATTTGTGTTGATTCATCCTAATATGCAATTCTTTACCAGTTTGGCCAATGTAACAGGAGCTACAGTGTTTACAGGGAATACTATAGACACATCCTACATTATTGCAAGGGGAATTTTTAATGAGGAGTTCTTTGATGGTACTGTTTTTGAAAATAACATTAATATTGAACTCCTTAAGGATGCGAGGAAGTCTTACAAGATTTACATGAAAGGGAAGATCTAAAAGATTTTTCTTGCAAAAATTATCTTTTTAGAATGTATTAAAATGAGACTTCCTGTCTTTATCTATAACATATTTAGGATATTTCAAGCCCGATGCAATGTCATATATATTTTCTTATTTCTTGGTCTAAAAATTCTGGACTGCAAATTCTATAAGCTTTTAAAAACATGGATAAAAAACAGAAAATTTGGTATTAATATGATGTGCAGAATAGAAATGGACACATAATAAAACATTGGTTGGTTTCCTAAAATTGTCGAACCTAAAACATCTATCTTTTCTAATAACAGAAACATCTAAAAAGGTCAATTTGTTATCTCGTTCTACCTCAGTTTTAAATTAAATAGAAGGCACTAGATGATTTAATTTAATGAGAAAATTGTCCAAATTAATATCAGTGGGCCAAATAGGCATACAAGTCTTTCAAAAGAAACACCATTTGAGCACGGAGTTTTTATTAATTCGACATTTCTTTTTCTACAGCTTCAAAGTATTATTGATAAAGCTGTAACAAGCGAAACGTTCTACCGATGAAGGCCAGTCCTCATACGGTGTTTCTAATATGAGCTAATAGGCAACTGTCAATTATATGCATATATAAGGCTTCAACGAATATATTGAGTAAGTTGGCATCAAAGATGTATCTCACAAAAAACTTGGTGGCATGGAGAGTAGACTACTGCCACAACCTTTTAAGTAATGACAACACAGTCAAATTCTTAATGACCATTCCTGTTGAATTATCGTCACCGAAAGATTAAACTGTCTCCTGTGCTTACGGATATGTCACCGAATATAATTAAACATTGTCTTAGCAACTGGTATTAAACAACATGAACAAGATGAAAATGTAATTGTACAACGTTATAATCCTATCAGAAGTCCATAAGCTGGGGGAACATTTGGAGAAAATCAGTTGGTTGCAATAATAATGATAAAGACTATAATACGTTCTTAGGAATAACAAAGACACCACTCATATTATGAACTGTTATTCCTTGAGTATTATTAAGAAATCGATGAAAAATATAATGAATACAAAAAGCATTAGAGAAAATAAATACTTCAAAATGATAAATGATATGATGAAAATAGAAAGGATATAAAGATTGAAATTACGAAGAACAAAAGAGAGGTGAACTGAACAATAAAAGTCATAGATCATAGCAAAAGGATAGAAACGAAGATAATACAGAGAAAACCATTTTGGAAATTCAAATGTATTGAAGGGAATCATCGCCAGTTTTAGGAAGAGTAGGTGATTTCTTTCAAAACTAGAAATAGGGAAATTATTTAATTTAGTGCCAGAATAAAAAAGATAGTAGGAAAAAATACTGAGTTTTAATTCTCAAACACTACAGTGCAGGCAATAACTACATATGTAGACAATGATATTGTGCCAGAAGCCATAGATGAGATAGTAACATTTGCTTCAGACGTCTGAAATGAAGAAAAACACTTGAGGAAGATAGCATATCGACAGATTAGCTCAACTATATATCAGTGTATATGTCAGGACAATAACTCTGAATCATGGTACAATGTTATGAATATTCTATTTCACAAGAAAGGAGACTAGGAAGACATTAGTAATTATTAACTGTTTAGATTGCTACCAAATGTATACAAAGCGTTTTCCAGGATTCTTACAGAAAGTAAAAATTTTTTAACGAAAACTAACCAAGAAAAAAACGGTCTTTACAAGTGAAAACTCCCTTGTTGATCATCTGCAGAAAACAGTTCAACTGATTAAAAAACGACAAAATACAATTGACCTTTGACTTTAGCTATTGTAACTTACAAAAAGACGTTTGATTCGGCAGAACAAATGTCATTAAATGGCAAAAAGGCAATTCATCTGCAAACAGGGTGAAAATAAAGACGTTGCAAGGGTTCTAAATAACATTTATGCGGAAAATACTATTGCAAATCAACTACATAAAGATACAAGATAAAGATCGAGAGAGGACCTTAGCAATTTCAACCAGGCTATTTGCAACTTGCCCGGAAGATTTTCATAGGGTTGACTTGGAAAGAGGAAGGTTTTAATAATAAGAGAGAATAGTCTAATCACCTTAAAGTTGCTGATGACATCATTCTTATCTAAAAAACAGCAGAAGACTTGCAGCATATGCTGA
>NC_134813.1:42606066-42659914 GCF_046742065.1 Oratosquilla oratoria | reverse complement strand
CAGATGATGATCATTCACGAACACCTGAACACGGGAGGCATGCCACGCTGTTTTGATCCCGGTAAAAAAAAATATTTTCTAACCTCACTTATCTAGTGTTCGAGTGAGGTATATCAAGTCCCCAAACCCACTGCTCGAGGTCTATTGTTATCACTTCACCAAGCTGCTATTCCACTTAGGTTGCAAAAAATTACACGGTACTTTGGGCAGGATTGTAATCAAAACCCTCTCTACATGCTCTGCATGCTGTGACTAGGATTTCTTGAGCTGGATTAAATGTCTATGAATGGGGTATTATTGTCTGTCAATCATTGAATTGTGTAACTGGGCAAGGAAGGAAATCAAGTGTATATTTTTACCGTGACCAATTCATCATGCAGTACCTGCCATAGGAAATTCAAGGCCAATGTGGAAATTCAAAAGCTTCTTATATAGTATTGTGGGCCCTAGCATCTAATCACCCTTTTAACCCATGTAGCATATACGTCTGTGTAAATTGCTTCATGAAACATTACTTGAAGTATGCTATATTTCTTCAATTGCCGAATAAACAAAAATTTAAATAAAAACAAAGCAACAAGGTTTTACGATTTGTAAAACATTTATATGAATGAAAGTAAAATTCGTATATAGCTGAACACTTTTGAAACATAAGCACTTCCCTAGAAACTATTTACATATTTCGATAACAAAAATGTAGTCCTCTTGCTAAACTTAATTACAAGTTGTTCCTTAAGAATAGTTTTAAAAACAGATAGAAATATATGTTTTCTTCATTCAGTGTCCTTAATATGAAAAAAACAGTAAATCCTTGATGTTTTGACATTTCATGGGTTTCAACCGTAAACAGATAAAGTTAAGAAAAAAAGAGAGAAACTCACGATGATATATCTCAGGAAATACATCATTCCACCTACTTTAAAATGATACGCCTATTCCTATGGTTGGCAGCAAATGCATTGATAATCACATCCCTGTCTAACATCTTTGCTCTTTGAGAATTGATGTTTAATACTCCAAGATTACTGGTACGTTTGTCACCGCTACTGTTACACAAGTAGGTTTTCAGTTGCTTTAGGCACGAAAAGCTTCTTTCACATGATGCTGAATTAACTGGAAGAGTAACACTAATACGTACTAGCTTATACAAATCTATGAATGCATCTTTGTACGGTTGGAGCATGATGGCAAGTTGCATAGGTGTGTCCACTTCCATTCCCTGCTCCTGCTTTCTGGCAATCAACCTTCTTAGTTGGTGCAGCTCTACGGATAGATCTTTATCCTCCACCCCGTAATTTGCAGCCATTCCTGATAGCTTTTCCTTGTTCAAAAAGGATGGATGATTGGAGTTGAGGGCAGATACTCCAATAAGTACCTGACATGCATCGCCGGAAAACCTTCTTCTCAACTCGTTGAGAAACTTGTCTATCACGGAGTAGTAAATCCGTCTCTTGGTAACATCGGAGTCATTCGAATCATCATCTTGTCCTATGCTGGATGTTATGACTAACTCATCCAAGTATCGTGGGGTTGCCCTTTTCTTCTGACGTGCAAGTTGTCTGCGAATCCCTACAGTCTGGCACAATTCTTCAGCATGATTTCATAGTTGCTCCCAGCTCTCTTCGTTCCTCATCTCTGTGAGACTAGACCTCACTGCTTCAACCAAATCAACCGCAGAGGTAAGCTGGAGATCGGGGGACTGTAATTGATCTGACAAGGTTTTCGTCAAATGTAGCAAACTCTCCATGAACACCAGATCCGTCACAAAATGGTGATCCAGAAGGGCAGTGAGTGACCTTGCTCCACTGGCCCTGTCCACATTCCCCCCTTCCATTAAATGTTTTAGGGTTGCAATGATGCCAGGCAAGGTCCTCTTAACAGCTTGGCAGGCTGAGTGTTGGCATGCCCATCTGGTGTCCGATAACCGTTTGAGTTCTATATGTGGTCTTTCTGGGTTCAGCTCCTTTTGGAATTTAGAAATTCCTGATACACCACCGACGAGGAGAAAAAAATGTACAGTGATTGGATTGTGACGACAAACTCAGAGATTGACCTCATATTGTTTACACAGTCATCTAAAACGAGGTTTAGCCTATGAGCATAGCAGTGGATGTATACAGCCTGTGAAACATCTCTTCTGAATCTTTCTTGGACCCCACTGGTGCAACCCGACATAACTGCCGCTCCATCATAGCACTGACCGACACAGGCATTGTGGTAAATTTTACATTTGGCTAAAGTTTCTTTTATCTTCTGGAGTAACGATTCTGCATCAAGGCCTTCAGCCGGTGTGAAATCCAAGAATTCTTCATGAAACTCCTGATCATGGAGATACCTCACAACAATAGAGATCTGCTCCTTCTTCGCTATATCCTTTGTTTCGTCCACCATGATGGCAAAGTGCACTGCTTGTTTCACCTCATCACTTATCTCCTTTCTGATCATGCCTGCCATTATTTCAAATAATTCATTCTGTATATCGTGGTGAGTATATTTTGCATTTCCCGGACCGTTAACTTTTTTTTTTTGCAACTGTATGATCATATTTGGCTAGCACATAAAGTAATTCCAAAATGTTTCCTCAATTGTCGGATTCATCCCCTTCTCTGTGCCCTCGCTGGGCAACATTTTGACATACTAAATAGAGAGGTACATCAATAACTGCTTTAATGTACCGCCGATTATCCACCACTGTCTTGTCATGCCCGGCATCAATGGCTTGATAAATTGTTGCCCCTGTAACTTTCTGCAATTTGAATTCTCCCAAAGCTTGCATCGCAAATTTATGACAAGCTGAAGTATCATGAGCCTTCAGAGACATGGCTGCCTTCTTCCAATTCTTGAATCTATTGTGGGTGAATGATTGTTCAGCTCGACCAAGATGGGAAGTTGTAAAATGACGACACGCAAAACAGTAAGCTGCATCTTTAACTACGGAATATTCAAGCCAAGAATATTGTTGGTGCCATCATTTATTGAATGATCTTGTCTGACCACCTTGCATGTGTGAAGGATATTTCTTCAAATCAGGACAGGTAGGCCCACTATCTGGCAGCAGGCTGATGTTGTTTGGCCCTGGAGGACGTTTTGTGTTTTTCTGGGTACTGTCATCATCCACCTTCTCTTCCAACTCCGGATTTTCAATAGAACTAGAAGTACATGGTTCTTGATTGTCGTCATTAACTTGTTGCCTCTTGTGGGGAATTAGGAAGCAATCCATGACATATACAGAAAAATAGAACACATGATTAAAAATGGGGGTGGGACGAATTTTTCTTTAAGTACTATAGGCCCTATACATAACACACTAACAATCAGAAATTGTGTTAATTTTCGTGGTTCATTCAGTCCTCGCTAGCAATGGCTGATTCGGACCACTTATAGACTTCGTGACTCATTCGTCAATTGTCACCATTGGGAAATACATTAGGTAGGTTAAGTTCAGGTTCGGTTAGGTTTTAACTGAATTAGGTTCAGTTAGGTTAGCTTAGGTTAAATATTTGTATAAATATTCCATCCTTTTGATAACTTTTGTTACAAAAATATGTTAAGCTTATTAATTTTTACATTGATTCTAATTCTCTAAGAAGAGATTAATATTTCTTCTTCAACATTTCTATCTTTCCTCTTTGTCTTTTAACACAAAATTCATATAAAACATTATTGGCGTTCTCAATATCACTATCACATAACAACATTTATAGTATAGTAACAGTGTCATCTTGATAGGGTCGCTGGATTCGTTTAAAATCCAATATTGGACTTGAAACCGAGCGGGTCCCCTGCGCTAATGTGATGCGAGCAACAACCACTAAACGAATAGAAAACATCCTTAAGAAACAAGAGCCTGTATAGTTATTAGTGGAACTGTGAAATTAAGAAAAAGCATGTGCTTTACGACGTAACAAGAACAGTGGAAAGTATATATACAGTTTTTTGTATAATTATGCATAAAAATGCCCATATATCAATAGCAGCACCACAATATAAAAACAGATACATAAAGTGAAATTATCTACATGTGGGGAAAACGATTTACAAGATTGAAACAGCAAGTTGAAAAACCTCAGCATGTACAAAATCACAAACAAACCCACAACCCACCAAACTGAAACTGCATGAATAACAACCACGAAATTTCCTCAAAGTGTTTCCAATCAAAATGATTGAAGTTTATAGTTGCCAAGAACGCAATTTCGCCTAAAATATGCATCTTGCTTATGAACACTACACACCAAACTTGCACGGACAACGAAGGCTGTAAAATTTAAACTTCAGTTGATTTTATTTAATTAGTTTGAATTGATTTCATCATCTATTGCGTCTTTAAGAAATTACTCAGTCTCATTAGTCATTAATATCAGTTATATCTGGTTTTCCATATAAATACGATCCATTCATATTGGCACCATCTCAAATATGACAGAAAAAATCAACGTGGGTATAGGATAAGAATGAATGCGAAGAAAAGTTTAAGAAGAGTTAAGAACTATGATGAAGTTTGGAGTGTGACAGAGGTCAAATGTGATATAACTTGGGTGCGTCAAATTTACACACACACACACACACACACACACACACACACACACACACACACACACACACACACACACACACACACACACACACACACACACACACACACACACACACACACACACACACACACACACACACACACACACACACACACACACACACACACACACACACACACACACACACGGTGGTAGAGCGCTGGACTGGGAAGTACGGTGCGTGCTCGCAGTACCCAGTTCGAATCCTGCCCAGGGCCGAAATTATTTCGGTATCGCTGTGCTTCGGGTCGTTACTCTGACTCTCGTGGGTGGGAAGTTGGGTGTGTGTGTGTGTGTGTGAAAGGTCATAGCATTACCCATAGATCGGTCATACGAGCTCTGAGCTCTCTTCCGGGAGGGAAATAGCTGTCGATCACGAGTCCAACACGTGATCCAAAGACCAAGGTGAATACACACACACACACACACACACACACACACACACACACACACACACACACACACACACACACACACACACACACACACACACACACATATATATATATATATATATATATATATATATACATATATATATATATATATATATATATGTATATATATATATATATATATATATATATATATATATATATATATATATGAATTCCACTACTATAATGTATTGTAACCTATTATAAAGTATTTTTATATTATCGGTATTAAAGCAATGATTGGTATTAACTAAAAATGTTTATTAGCATAATCATCAATACAGTGTAATTTTGTAGTTTGACATTATTTTTAAATGGTCTCTTCTACTCCAGCAGTAAACATTCACCGACCCCCTGATTATTCATCGACCCCTTTTCGACCCCTTGGCTATTCATTGACCCCTTGGATGTTCCGATCGACCCCTGCGGGGTCGATATAGACCACTGCGGGGTCGATATAGACCACTGCGGGGTCGATATAGACCACTGCGGGGTCGATATCGACCACTTTGAGAACCCCTGGTCTATATACTTTGGGAATACTATTGTCGCCTGGCCACGCCCTGATTCGTTACATAGTCTATCTCAGATAGGCTATGCATATATATGTCACACATTACAGATAGGCTATCTGTAATGTGGTGTGACATTTCTACAACGGGTTACAGGTGATTTGAGGCGTGGGTCATATATAATGAAGCAGTTGAACTTGCATAACGCCGCAATATTACACATATATTGTCATCATTTCAGATGAGGAGGGGGTTAATGGTAGGGCTAGCGCTAATGGCTGAATTTTTTTTAGACCTGGCCATTAAAAATTCCACTCAATAAAATTATTCTAATGAGTGTTTTAAATTTTCAATTTGCTCATTTCAGTTGGGGGGCTAATGGGGGGGGGCTGATCACTTTTTGGGGAGGCTAAAGCCCCCCCAAGTCCCCCCTTGGCACCGCCACTGATTCTTATGAATTGTTTGTAGATTGAGACTAGAATTTATTAATGTTATCCACATATAAACACCAAAGGATTTTCCCCCTTACAAGGGAGGTAGCCAAAGAAACAAAGGCATAAAATTCACTCCCACCCATTCCATTCCCACATACTCCACTCCCATTCACCCCTTCCCTCCCTCTTATCTTGGCTACTCCTGGATGACGGGTCATCCCTTCATTCCGCCCACTGCCCTGAGTAAAAAGCAGTGTTGCAAGACACAGCACATCTACGTCAAGGCTGTTTCATTAAATCGCCGACCCTCCCTCTCCATCCCCTCATGCATTAAAAGACAGGGAGAAATCCCTTCGGGCTGTGTCAAATTAGTTTTCACACATACTTCCTCACCCCCATCCCCCACCCCATCCCCTTTCATGCATCACAGCATCATCCATACACAACCATTTTCCATTCATCCTTAACTTCTGTCTTCTCCCGTCCTTCCTCAACAGACATTTCCCTCTTTCCTAATACCCCTTTTATCCCATCCATCCATCTCATCCTTGGTCGCCCCCTCACGTTTACTCCTTCCACCTCTGCCTTCCACACCTCTTTTACTAGTCTTTCTTCACTCATTCTTTCCATGTGTCCAAACCATCCCAATACTCTTTCATCAATCCTATCTCCCAACTCCCCTTCCACTGCTATTTTCCTCCTCACCTCCTTGTTTCTCACTCTATCCAGCTTAATAATTCCTATCATACTTCTTAGGCACCTCATCTCAAACATATTCAAACTCCTTCCCTCTTCCTCCCTTACGTCCCATGTTTCTGCCCCGTACAGTGCTGTCGGTACAATCACTTCTTCACAAAATCCTCTTATCATCCATTTTCAAATGTCTATTTCTCATTACACTTTTTAATCCCCCAAGCCATTTACTTGCTTCTTTCAATCTACATTCAACCTTCACCTCCACTTTTCTCTTTCGTGCCACTCTTGCACCCAAGTATCTAAAATTAATCACTTCCTCTACTCTCCCTTAATACTCGCTTCCAGTCTGCTGCCACTTTCTCCATCTTGTACATCTCATCACCTTATTTTTACCCACATTTATCTTCAACTTTTTTCTTTCACACACCTTCCCAAACTCTATCACTAACTTCTTCAAACCCTCCTCTGATCCTGCCACAAGCAAAATGTCGTCAACAAACAACAACTGGCTTATCTCTCACTTTTCTCAGATTTTATTTAACCATCTCCAATCCCTGGCCACCCTTGGTTTTACCTCTTGCACCACCCCATCCATGTATAAATTGCACAGCCATAGAGACATAACACATCCCTGACGAAGTCCCACCTTTACCTCAAACTACTCACTCTCTCCATTTCTGATTTTAACATAGGCTCTACTACTCCTGTAAAAAATCTTGACTGCTCTAAACAGCTTTCCTCCTATCCCATATATCTGCAATACCTTCCACAGTGCCTTCCTGTCCACCCTGTCATAAGCTTTTCGAAATCCATAAAGGCCCAAAAAGCATCCTTACCTTTTCCTATAGCTTTCTCACATATCTGTCTTACCACAAAAATCTGATCCACCCAACCCATACCTCTCCTAATCCCACACTGTTCCTCACCAATTACTCCCTCTCTTCCTCTCCTAATCTTCTCAATCAAAACCCTCCCATAAGCACTCCCAACTACATTTAACAACCTGATCACTCTGTAACTACTACACTCATGCTTGTCCCCTTTTCCCTTGTAAAGTGAAACTATACAGACTCTACAGTCCTCTGGCACTCTACCCTCTCTTAAACAAACATTAAATAATCTCACCAGCCAGTCCACCATCATTGTACTCCCTTTATTCAGACATTCTGCATAACATCCATCCGACCCGGGTGCCTTACCTGCTCTCATCATCTTAACAGCTGTCTTCACCTTATATTTCCTTATTTCTCCTCCATTTTCCACACCACTGTCATTTTCTTAGCACTTCCCACTACAATTACCTTTCCCTCCCTATCCTCCTTCACATGTAGCAACTCCCTAAAATATAATGACCATCTTCCTCTTACTGCTGTCTCTTCCATTATCATCTATCTACACCTTTTATCTTTTCATTTCTACTTTTAATTTCTTTCTAAAACATCTTTTTATTACTATCAAAATTTCCTGTCATACTCTTATCCCATTTCACATCTGCTCTCCTCTTTGCTTCCTTTTTTTTTTTTTTTTTTTTTTTTTTTTACTCATATGATTTTCTCGTTCTGTTTTGAAGCCAATCTGTGAATGCTCACTTCTTCTCTTTTGCAACCCTCTTTGCTTCCTCATCACACCACTCACTACCCTTCCTTCTATTCCTTCCTGTCCCCCTTGCTCCACACATCATTTTTGCACACATTGTGACTCCCTCCCTCAACCATCCCCATTCTTCCTCCATTCCTATTTCTACTCTATCCTTTACTCCCTCCCACTCCTCTCTCAGATTCTTCTTGCACTCTTCCTTTTCTTTCTCATTTAGACAGTTTACTTTAAATACCTCCCTACCTTCTGTCCTTTTCCTCTTTCTCTATCTATACTCCATTCTCAACTTACCAAAAAATTATCTGATATTACCCCCACTCCCTCCTCTTTGAACATGTACATCCTTAACTCTTCATACTATTCTCCTGGTTACCACTATATAGTCCATTAACATTCTATCTACCACCCTTCCATCCACCACCCTCTCCCATATGTACTTATGTTCGACTTTCTTCCTAAACATTGTATTTGCTATCAACAACTCTCTTTCTAGACACATCTCCGCCATCAACTCTCTACTACGATTTTTTCCTGGAACTCCACACTCCCCAACAACTCTGTCTATTGGTTCATTTCCTACCCTAGCATTAAGGTCTCCCAATAACACTACATTGACATTTCTCCCTAAACCCTCTATGCACTCATTTAAATCTATCCAAAAAGCCTTTCTTTTCTCTACACTCTTCTCACTACCAGGCCCATATGCACTTACAAAAACCCACAATGAAGAATCATCGAGACTGGATTTAATATTCACATTTGAGCCTGAAATAGTGGACAAAATGGAATGCAAAACATCCAGTTGGGAAGAGTGACCACATACTAATAGAGTTTGAACTAAAAGAACAAAATGATGTGAGAAGAGATTAGAAACATAGAAAAGGAAGACGAATGTACAACAAAACGGAGTTAAAAAAAATCAGGTTTTTTTTTTTTCAAAATGCAAACTGGGAATTTTTTTAAATGAAGAAACAAAGATGGAAGAGAAGTGGAACATATTAAAAGAAAAATACAAGGAAGGAACCGATAAATATGTACCAAAGAACATACATACATACATACATACATATACCAAGGCTTTTCCCCCTTACAAGGGAGATAGCCAAAAAGGAAAAGGCATAAAATCATTCCCACCCATTCCATCCCTGAGTACACTCCACACCCCTCCACCCTCCCTTTTATCTTAGCACCTCCTGGATGACGGGTCATCCCTGCACCTTGTCCACTGCCCTGGGTCAGAAGCAGTGTCGCAAGACACAGCACATCCACAGCAAGGCCGCTTCATTAAATCGACGACCCCCCCTCTCCGGGGAGAAATCCCTTCAGGCTGCGTCAAATTTTGCCCACACATACTACCTCACCCCCCATCCCCCCGCCCATTCCACCTCATGCATCACAACATCATCCATATACAACCATTCTCCATTCACCCGTCTTCTGTCCTCTCCCGTCCTTCCTCAACAGACATTCCCCTGTTCCCCAAAGCCCCCTTCACCCCATCCATCCACCTCATGCTAGGACGTCCCCTCATGTACACTCCCTCCACATCTGCCTTCCATACCTCTTTTACTAGTCTTTCTTCACTCATTCTTTCCATGTGTCCAAACCATCCTAATACTCTTTCATCAATCCTATCTCCCAACTCCTGCAACAAGCACAGTGTCGTCCGCAAACAACAGCTGGCTCACCTCCCACTTTTCTCCATTTTCTTTAACCATCTCCAATCCCTGACCCACTACCCTTGCATTTACCTCTCGCACTACCCCATCCATGTATAAGTTGAACAGTCAGGGGGACATAACGCATCCTTGACGAAGTCCCACCTTTACCTCGAACCACTCACTCTCTCCATTTCTAATCCTGACATAAGCTCTACTACCCTCATAAAAACTCTTGACAGCTCCTAGAAGCTTTCCTCCTATCCCGTATATCCGCAAAACCTCCCACAGTGCCTTTCTGTCTACCCTGTCATAAGCCTTTTCCAGATCCATAAAAACCCAAAAAATATCCTTCCCCTTTCCTATAGCTTTCTCACACATCTATCTTACCACAAAAAGCTGACCTACACAACCTCTACCCGTCCTAAATCCACACTGTTCCTCACCAATTACTCCCTCTGTTCCTCTCCTAATCCTCTCAATCAAGATCCTCCCATAAGCCTTCCCAACTACACTTAACAAGCTAATCCCTCTGAAGCTACTACACTCACACTTGTCCCCTTTTCCCTTGTAAAGTGGAACTATACTGGCACTCCTCCAGTCCTCCGGCACTCTACCCTCTCTCCAGCAAACATTAAATAACCTCACCAGCCAGTCCAACATCACTGTACCTCCTCTTTTTTAGACATTCTGCATGGCATCCATCCAGACCAGGTGCCTTACCTGCTTTCATCATCTTAACAACTGCCTTCACTTCATCCTTCCTTATTTCTCCTCATCCTACCTCACTCATCACGGTCATTTTCTTAGCATTTCCCACTACAGCTATCTTTCCCTCCCTATCCTCCTTCACATTTAGCATTTTCCTAAAACATTCTGCCCATCTTCCCCTTTCTGCCTTCTCTTCCATTATCATCTCTCCACCTGCACCTTTTACATTTCCTTCTGTACTTGATTCGCCTCCTCTTCCTCTCTTAATTTCTTTCCAAAACATCTTTTTATTACTTTCAAAATTTTCTGTCATACTCTTACCCTATTTCACATCTGCTCTCCTCTTTGCCTCCTTTATCTTTTGCTTTACTTCTCTTTTCTTTTCTTTGTACCTCTCATATGACTCCCTCGTCCTATTTTGTAACCAATCTATGAAAGCTCGCTTTTTCTCTTCTACAAGAGGCGAGAAGAAAAGGAAGGGGATTGGGGCTAGGTATCCTTCTCTTTGTAGCCCCACAGGAGCCATTCCTAAAAAAAGTAAAGGCATAAGAGGGTCTAGGAGTTTTCCGACCAGCACCCTAAGGTTTATGTCTTTTAATGTGTGTGGATGTGGTGCAGATGAGAGTAAAAGGGAAGAGATAGGTAGTATGTTTGTGAGAAGAAAGATGTATGTGTTGGCTTTGAGTGAAACTAAGTTGAAAGGGAAGGGTGAGTGTAAGTTTGGGAGTGTAAGTGGGAGGTTATCAGGAGTGAAGAGAGGGCGAGGGAGGGAAGGGGTGGCTATACTAGTAAGTGAAGAGATAGGCAAATGTGTAGTGGAGTGGAAGGAGGTTTCCTCAAGGATAATGTGGATGAAGGTGAAACTGGGAAAGAAGATGTGGGTTTTTGTAAGTGCGTATGGGCCTGCCAGTGAGAAGAGTGTAGCAGAAAGGGAGGCCTTTTTGGATAGATTTAAATGAGTGCATAGAGGATTTAGAGAGAAATGTCAATGTAATAGTACTGGGAGACCTTAATGCTAGGGTAGGAAATGATCCAATTGATGGAGTGGTTGTGAAATTTGGAGTTCCAGGAAAGAATCGTAGTGGAGAGTTGATGGTGGAAATGTGTCTAGAAAGAGAGTTGATGATAGCAAATACAGTGTTTCGGAAGAAAGTCAAGCATAAGTACACATGGGAGAGGGTGGTGGATGGAAGGGTGATAGATAGAGCGTTAATGGATTATGTAGTGGTAAATAGGATTATGATAGGAAGAGTTAAGGATGTACATGTGCTAAGGGGAGAGGGTGGGGGAATATCAGATCATTTTTTGGTGGAAGGTAAGTTGAGAGTGGAGGATAGATGGAGAAAGAGGAAAGGGACAAAAGGTAGGGAGGTGCTTAGAGTGAACTCTTTAAATGGAAAGGAAAAGGAGAAGGAG
Source organism: Oratosquilla oratoria (assembly GCF_046742065.1). NCBI lineage: Eukaryota > Metazoa > Arthropoda > Malacostraca > Stomatopoda > Squillidae > Oratosquilla > Oratosquilla oratoria. The sequence goes on along the minus strand of NC_134813.1, from coordinate 42,647,877 downwards.
TACAAGAGAAGCTGAGAGAGGAGTGGGAGGGAGTGAAGGATAGAGTAGAGCTAGGAGTAGAGGAGGAATGGGGATGGTTCAAGAAGGAAGTCACAAAGTGTGCAAAGATGGTGTGTGGAACAAGAAGGACAAGAGGAAATAGAAGGGTAGTACCAAAGAAAAAAAAGGGTATACATAAAGTGTTGGTATAACAAAGGGTGTAGTGAAGCTAAAGATAGAAGAGACAAAGCCTGGAAAAGATGGAAAAAAAATTGCAGACATACATCAAACTTAGAAACGAATATGTAGATATACAGAGGGAGGAAAAAATAAATTACAAAAAAAGGTATAATAGATAAATGCAAAGACCAACCTAAACTATTTTACAGATATGTAAATGATAAACTAAAATACAAACATGAAATAGTGAAATTATGTGAAGGAAATAAAGAATATATAGATGATGTGGAAATGGCTGAAGATATGATCAGGCATTTTAGATCTGTATTTACAATTGAAAGCTCACAAATTTGGGAGGAAGGACAGCGAGGAAGATCCATCGAAATGAAAGAAATAATGGTGACACAGAAAGAAATAAGAGACCAAATAAAAAACCTTGATGTCAGAAAGTCACATGGGCCAGATGGAATTGCAAACAGGATATTCAAAGAGTGTATCGATGAACTAATGGACAGAATACACAAGATAATTGACTTCTTACTCAAAGAAGGAAAGTACCACAAGATTAGAAAAATGCAAATATTGTACCAATATACAAAGGAGGAGACAAGGAAAATCCAACAAACTATAGACCGGTATCCCTTACAAGCACAGTAGCAAAAACATGCAAAAAAGTTATTAGGAATAAATGGATTAAACTCTTGGAAGAGAACAAAATACTGAATCCAAAACAATTTGGTTTTAGAAGTGGAAGGTCATGTACCACAAACTTAATACACTTTTACTCAAGATTAGTAGCAATAATATAAGAGACGAATGGGCAGATTGTGCTTTCTTGGACTTGCAAAAGGCTTTTGACAAAGTACCACACAAAAAGCTACTAAGAAAAATTGAAATAATAAGTGGAATACAAGGAAAGTTATTTGAATGGATGAAAGATTTCTTGAATGGGAGAAAAATGAGGGTGGTACTTAGAGACATGGACTCAAATTGGAAAGATATGATAAGTGGAGTCCCATAAAGGTCTGTATTGGCTCCAATAATGTTTGCTATTTATATAAATGACATGGATGAAGGTATAGAATGTGATATGAACTTCTTTGCAGATGATACAAAACTACTAAAAAAAAAAGTAAGTACAGAGGAGGGCTGCAAATCTTTTCAAGAAGACCTAGACAAAGTCTGGCATTGGAGTCAGAAGTGCAAAGTGAACTTCAACATAAAGAAATGTAGCATAATGGAATTTGGAAAAAGCAAAAATAGAATATCGGGTCAATATAAAATTGGTACAAAGGAAGTTAAAAATGTTAACTTAGAAAGGGACCTAGGGGTAACTATCTCTAATGACATGACACCAGACAAACATGTCAATAAATTAGTTGGAGAAACTTTCAACTTATTAAGATCAATGAAAGTAGCCTTTGACTACATGGATGAAGAAATGATAAAGAAAATGTTTGTTACATTTATAAGACCAAAATTGGAATATGCTGCAACACTATGGACACCTAGTTAAAAAATAAATAAACTAGAAAGAATTCAAAGATCAATGACAAAGATGGCACCAACACTAATTTAACATACGAACAAAGATTGGATAAACTAAATCTACCAACCCTGAAACAAAGAAGAGAAAGAAGTGATTTGCTAACCATCTACAGAATTATAAAAGGGATGGAAATTCTTGATAGAGTCAACTAACTAAAGTGGGACAGAAGAAAAACAAGAGGACACAAAAAGAAACTTAAGAAGGACAGTTACAGAAGAGATCTGAAAAAGAATAGCTTCCCACACAGAGTGATAGATATCTGGAACAAACTGAATGAGGAAACAGTGAGGGCTAAAACTATACAAGATTTTAAGAACAAACTGAATGTGGAAAGATACAAAAGTGGGTCACTATAAGCATAGCTCTCTTCCCGTAAAATACAACTAGGTAAATACATCTCCCTTCCCTGTTTCACCTTCATCCACATTAACCTTGAAGAAACCTCCTTCCATTCCACAATGATTACCTATCTCTTCACTTACTAGCCATCCCTTCTCTCCCTCATCCTCTCTTCACTCCTGAGACCCTCCCAAACTCAAATTCGCCCCTTTCTTTAAACTTAGTTTCACTCAATGCCAACACATCCATCTTTCTTCTCACATACTGCCTATCTCTTCCCTTTAACTCTTATCTGCACCACATCCATGCACATTAAACCTTAGGGTTCTGCTTGGAAAACACTTCCCAGACACTCATGCTTTTGCTTTTTTTAGGAATGTCCCCTTTGGTGTTACAGGGAGAAGAATGCTTAGTCCTATCCTCGTCCCATTTTTGTAGCCTCTTATGACTCAAATAGGAACACTTGGTGGCAGCATTCTTTTCCCCCAACACAGGGTTCGGCAGAGAAAATTAATATTCTAAGTGGTACAGGACAGTAGCAAAAGTTGGGAGACAGCATAATGGAGGGACAGTCACAGTATAATAAAGTACTATCATTTCTCTATGAATAGAGATTTCCTCTACCACAGACAAAATTATGTGTGGCTCTGGTCCATTTAGACCCTAAAGTATCAGTTCCATGCTACTGAGTAGCTTTTAATCTCACAATTTTTTTGTTTATTTTCAGCATCAGTTCTTTGATATGTGGGCTGAAAGCCAAAGAAGTATTTAACATGAGGCCTAGAGTTTTTAGGTTCCTTTCCAATAGAATGGTTTACCCACTTATTTTCTCTATCACTATTTTTTTCCACTGATTATCTGGAGTGAGCCATGTTACTCATGAGTGTGGTTATCATAATCTGTTTGAAGACTATGATTAAAATTTCCTTCCGTTGTCCAAAACCCATGCTTGCAAATGGCTTTAATATGTTTATTTTTCTTGTTGATTTTCATTGTCAGATCTTTGACATGTGGGCTGAAAGTTAAACTGGTATCTAAAGACCTAGAACTTTTGGGTCCCTTTCCAATGTAGACTGCGCTTAAACTTTTCTTGTCATCCAAAATCTGTGCTAGTAAATTATTTTAGCATGTTTATATTCTTGCTAATTTTTACTGTGAATGTGCCTACAATACTGTGTGGTGTGGAGACTTGAAATTTAAGAGAGGCAGAAAGGAGAAGTTTAAATGTATTGGAGATGAAGTGTCTGAGAAGTAGGGTAAGGGTTACAAAGTTGAATAGAGTGAGAAATGGGAGATAAGGAGGAGAGAGGATAGAAAAGGAGCTGGCAGACAGGGCTGATGAAAGGTTATTGAGATAGCTTGGGCACATGGAGAAAATGAGTGAAGAAAAATGAGAAAAAAGAATGTGGAAGGCAGGGAAGGATGGAGGGAACTTGAGGGGATGACCAAGGATGAGATGGGGTGAAAAGGGTTTTGAGCAAGAGGGAAATGTCTGTCAAAACAGGGAAGGGAGGAGGCAGGGGATAGGTATGAGTGGAAAATGGCTGTATATATTTTGACAGCCCAAAAGGTTTTCTCCCCATCTTATCTATCTTCCATGTGAGGGGATGAGGAGAGAGGATTGTCATGTAAATGATGAGGCCCTGCTATGGATGTACTGTGTCTTGCTGCACTTCTTCTGACCCAGACAGTGAGCAGAAGACAAGGACAACCCTTCATTCATGAGGAGCTAAGATGAGAGGGAAACAACGGGTGGTGGATGGGAGTGGAGTAGGTGTGCGCTGGGCTGGCTACCTCCTGTATAAGGGGGAAGAGGCCCTTGGTATATAGATGGATGATTTTCACAATTAGATCTTTGACTTATTGACTGAAAGTTAAACAAGTATCTAGAGTGAAACCTAAAATTTTGGGTTCCATTCCAATGGAATGGTCTGGCGATTGGCCATCTAATTTCCCTGTTTTTTTTTTGTTTTGTTTTTTCTTCTTCTTCTTCATGTGTCTGGAATGATCACGGTTTCTGATGATTTTTGGGGTAAGCTTTACTATTATATCTGAGCCATTTCTAGTTTGCCTCCATAAACTTGGGTGTTCTTAGCTATTTTTTAGTTGAATGGAGTGAACCTGAAAGAATCTGAATAAGATTGATGGATGGGGTGAAGGGGACAATGGATACAAGATGAATATCTGTTGACCAAAGAAGTGTTAAAGATAGGAGTTAATGGAGTGGGTGTAAATGAAGATATTACACAGCCATTAGGATGTTCTTGTCCATTTTAGTAATTTTCTTTCAAGTGGGTGAGAGGGGGAGGGGGTTTCCATATAATGAAACAGCTCCAACTGTTATGCTTCTTATAATGATGAAATAGCCTTTTTGTTATACATGTACCAATGTACATGTATGGGGGATTAAAAAGTGTAATGAGAAATAGGCATTTGGGAATAGATGCTGTGAGGAGATTGTATGAAGGGGTGATTGCGTCAACAGCACTGTATGGGGCAGAAACATGGAACATAAGAGAGAAAGAAAGTTTAAATGTGTTTGAGATGAAAGGGCTGAGAAGTATGGTAGGGGTCACTAGGCTGGATAAAGTGAGAAATAAGGTGAGGAAGAGAGCGGTGGAAAAGGAGTTGGGAGATAGGGTTGATGAAAGAGTATTGGGATGGTTTGAACACATGGAAAGAATGAGTGAGGAAAGATTAGAAAAAGAAATGTGGACAGCAGAGGTGGATGGAGTGAACATAAGAGGCCAACCAAGGATGAAATGATGGATGGATGGCATAAAAGGGCCATTGGAAATGAGGGGGATGTCTGTTGAGGAAGGGAGAAGACAGAAGATATGGGTGAGTGGAGAATGCTGTGTATGAATGATGCTGTGATGCATGAGGGGGAGTGGGTAGAACGTTAGGGAGTATTTGTGAATATTTTGACGCAGCATGAAGGGAGAGGGTGGTGGATGGAAGGATGGTAGATAGAGCATTAATGGATTATGTAGTGGTAGATAGGAGTATGATAGGAAGAGTTAAGGATGTACATGTGCTAAGGGGAGAGGGTGGGGGAATATCAGATCATTTTTTGGTGGAAGGTAAGTTGAGTGGAGAATAGATGGAGAAAGAGGAAAAGGACAAAAGGTAGGGAGGTGCTTAGAGTGAACTCTTTAAATGAAAAGGAAAAGGAGGAGTACAAGAAGAAGCTGAAGGAGGAGTGGGAGGGAGTGAAGGATAGAGTAGAGCTAGGAGTGGAGGAGGAATGGGGATGGTTCAAGGAGGGAGTCACAGTGTGCAAAGATGGTGTGTGGAACAAGAAGGACAGGAGGAAATAAAAGGAAGGGTAGTGAAGGGTGAGATGAGGAAACAAAGAAGGTTGTAGAAGAGAAGAATCAAGCTTTCACAGATTGGTTACAAAATAGGATGAGGGAGTCACTCAAAGCCAACACATACATCTTTCTTCTCACAAACATACTACCTATCTCTTCCCTTTTACTCTCATCTGTACCACATCCACGCACATTAAAAGACCAAACCTTAGGGTGCTGGTCGGAAAACTCCTAGACCCTCTTATGCCGTTACTTTTTTTAGGAATGGCCCCTGTGGGGCTACAAAGAGAAGGATGCCTAGTCCCAATCCCCATCCCTTTCTTCTCGCCTCTTGTAGAAGAGAAGCAGCGAGCTTTCACAGATTGGTTACAAAATAGGACGAGGGAGTCACATGAGAGGTACAAAGAAAAGAAAAGAGAAGTAAAGAAAAAGGTAAAGGAGGCAAAGAGGAGAGCAATGTGAAATGGGGTAAGTGTATGACAGAAATTTTTGAAAGTAATAAAAAGATGTTTTGGAAAGAAATTAAGAGAGGAAGAGGAGGCGAATCAAGTAGAGAAGAAAAGGTAAAAGGTGCAGATGGAAAGATGATAATTGAAGAGAAGGCAGTAAGGGGAAGATGGGCAGAATATTTTAGGGAGTTGCTAAATGTGAAGGAGGATAGGGAGGGAAAGATAGCTGCAGTGAGAAATGCTAAGAAAATGACCGTGATGAGTGAGGAAAGTGGAGGAGAAATAAGGAAGGATGAAATGAAGGCAGTTGTTAAGATGATGAAATCAGGTAAGGCACTTGGTCTGGATAGATGCCATGCAGTGTGTCTAAAAAAAGGAGGTACAGTGATGGTGGACTGGCTGGTGAGGTTATTTAATGTTTGCTGGAGAGAGGGTAGAGTGCCGGAGGACTGGAGGAGTGCCTGTATAGTTCAATTTTACAAGGGAAAAGGGGACAAGTGTGAATGTAGTAGTTTCAGAGGGATTAGCTTGTTAAGTGTAGTTGGGAAGGCTTATGGGAGGATCTTGATTGAGAGGATTAGGAGAGGAACAGAGGGAGTAACTGGTGAGGAACAGTGTGGATTTAGGACAGGTAGAGGTTGTGTAGATCAGATTTTTGTGGTAAGACAGATATGTGAGAAAGCTATAGGAAAGGGGAAGGATGTTTTTTGGGCTTTAATGGATCTGGAAAAGGCTTATGACAGGGTAGACAGAAAGGCACTGTGGGAGGTTTTGCGGATATACGGGATAGGAGGAAAGCTTCTAGGAGCTGTCAAGAGTTTTTATGAGAGTAGTAGAGCTTGTGTCAGGATTAGAAATGGCGAGTGAGTGGTTCAAGGTAAAGGTGGGACTTTGTTAGGGATGCGTTATGTCGCCCTGGCTGTTCAACTTGTACATGGATGGGGTAGTGCGAGAGCTAAATGCATGGGTGGTGGGTCAGGGATTGGAGATGGTTAAAGAAAATGAAGAAAAGTGGGAGGTGAGCCAGCTGTTGTTTGCAGACGACACTGCGCTTGTGGCAGGATTAGAGGAGGGATTGAGGAAGTTGGTGAAAGAGTTTGGGAGTGTGTGTGATAGAAGAAACCTGAAGATAAGTGTGGGTAAAAGTAATGTGATGAGATGTTCAAGGGGTGAAAGTGGCAGTAGACTGGAAGTGAGCATTAAGGGAGAGCGACTGGAGGAAGTGGATAGTCTTAAATACTTGGGTGCAAATGTGGCAGGAAAAGGCAGAGTGGAGGTAGAATGTAGATTGAGAGAAGCGAGTAAATGCCTTAGTGGATTAAAAAGTGTAATGAGGAACAGACATTTGGGAATGGATACTAAGAGGAGACTGTATGAAGGAGTGATTGTGCCAACAGCACTGTATGGGGCAGAAACATGGAACATAAGAGAGGAAGAGAGAAGGAGTTTGAATGTATTTGAGATGAGGTGTCTGAGAAGTATGATGGGGTTACTAGGCTAGATAGAGTGAGAAATGAGGAGGTGAGGAGGAGAACAGGGGTGGAAAGGGTTGATGAAAGAATATTAGGATGGTTTGGACACATGGAAAGAATGAGTGAAGAAAGACTAGTAAAAGAGGTATGGAAGGCAGATGTGGAGGGAGGGAACATGAGGGGACGTCCTAGGATGAGATGGATGGATGGGGTGAAGGGGGCGTTGGGGAAGAGGGGAATGTCTGTTGAGGAAGGATGGGAGAGGACAGAAGGCAGGGGTGAATGGAGAATGGTTGTATATGGATGATGTTGTGATGCATGAGGTGGAATGGTCGGGGGATGGGGGGTGAGGTAGTATGTGTGAGAAAAATTTGACACAGCCCGAAGGGATTTCTCCCTGTCTTCTCCTTTTATGCATGGGGGAACGGAGAGGTGGGGTCGCCAATTTAATTAAGTGGCCTTGCTGTGGATGTGCTGTGTCTTGCGACACTGCTTCTGACCCAGGGCAGTGGACAAGGTGCAGGGATGACCCGTCATCCGGGAGGTGCTAAGATGAGAAGGAGGGTGGAGGGGTGTGGAGTGTACTCAGGGATGGAATGGGTGGGAATGATTTTACACCTTTTCCTTTTTGGCTACCTCCCTTGTAAGGGTGAAAAAGCCTTGGTATATGTATGTATGAAGGTATTTCTCGATGTTCTATTTTTCTGCATGAGGGGATGGAGAGGGGGGTCGCCAATTAAATGAAGCAGCCTTGTTGTGGATGTGTTGTGTCTTGCTGCATTGCTTCTGACCCAGGGCAGTGGGTGAGAAACAGGGATGACCTGTCATCCAGGAGCCAAGGAAAGAGGGAAGGATGGGTGGTAAATGGGAGTGGAATATGTGTGGATGAAATGGGTGGGAGTGGATTTATGCCTTTGACTTTGGCTACCTCCTTTGTATAGGGGTTAAAGCCTTTGGTATATGTATGTACAATATGCACCAGCACCCTCACCTCCATTTGGTTGTACATGCCAATTGGTCTCCAGACATGGTTCAAGAGTTCTATCAACTCTTGATAGTATTTCCTTCATCTTTGCACACAAGGAGAACTAATTACTCAAAGCCTCTGATGCAGAAACACAGACAATAGTCCAACATTTCTTCCCAGAGGTCTATTGGAGCTTTCTAGTCAGTGAAACTGAAGGCAACACATTGAAATTCTAGTAACCCTGATATCAGAGGGCAACCATAAAACAAAGGAAAAATCAAAATATATATAATAATTCTTAAATCAGTATAATTTATCACACTTCAAAAACATTGATAAATATATAAAACACTATTCAACAATAAAAATCAATTTATTAATTTTCCTTCCCTAAAGCAGTGGTTCCTAAACTATCTTACCTGACCCCTTTTTTGCTTCCAGTAAACCCACATGCCCCCACTCCCTCTTTTGTTCCTGTGAAATGATTCTTGCATTTATTTCTTAGCATTGTTCAGGAAAACAGATTTCTGTTTGTATTAAATTTTAATAATGAAAGCCACTAAAACAAATAATAATACATTCCAGACATTTTTCTAGGTAACTAAAATCAAAACATTTGGTTCAAAGAGAGCGAAAAAAAAAGTTTGAACATTAGCAAATTGTGGTTGGTATCGGTGACGTGTCCAAAATGTGTAAGGAGAACTAGCTCAATAGAAAAGGGTTGGAGTGACTGCTATAATTATACTTTGCATGTATGTAATGGCAGGTATTTGTTATTTGAATGATTTTATTATTCTAATTAAACAAATATTTTTGAGCAGATGACTTCACACCTCCCTTGTATCCTCCTCATGCCTCCCTAGGGGGGGCGCACCCCCTAGTTTGGGAACCACTGCCCTAAAGTCTCCAACAAGATAGAATTGGGGTTTCAGAATGATTTACAGACCTAAATAAATTTTCTCTTTTTACACATCCTTTTCTACTTAAATCCTTTTCCTCTTGATCACTCTTCCCTCTTCTTTTGTCATATTTTCAAGGTTACTACCTTTCTTATTCTAATTTGGTTATTTTCTTTCTGTCTTCTCTATCCTTTTACTCAATTTCTATCTTCCTGCTTTCTCTCTTCCTATTTCTAAACTTTTGATCTTATGATAACAGCTTTTTCACAGTTGCTGGATCTCGTGGTAATAGTTGATGAGGATCCACAAAACCATGCTCTGGATCATGAACCAAACTGTGTAGCTTGGAATAAAGAGCTACTATAGCCTCAGATGTCCTCTGATGAAGCTGTCTTCTGAAAGCTGAGCTGAGGAGGAGGCGGGTGTGAGGAAGGAGGAGGTGGTCTGGAGCTGTAAGGAAGCCATCAAGTTTAGTCTGGAATTAGAAAAAATAGTACTTTAGTTTGTGTAAAAAAAAAAAACACTGGGCTGAAAATTACCTATATGTATACAGTTATCTGGAATATGCATTAGTCTCTAATTCAGTTTAGTTTCACTATGATGAAATAGTGAAACTGATATTATTACAGGTTCATAAAATAAAGTTAAATTCATCCTTCCTTCAATGTAGTACCCATTCAATGATTTTTTCTTTTTTCCTGATCTATTTACATATATACCTAGGGTTTTCCTCCATGTAAGGGAGGTAGCCAAGTCAAAAGGCATGCACACACCCCCATCCACCATCCTTTCCTCCCTCTCATATTAGCTCCTTGTGGATGACAAGTCATCCCTTTATCCTAGCTACTGCCCTGGGTCAGAAGCAATGGAGCAAGACATAGTATCCACAGCAAGGCTGCTTCACTTAATTGGCAACCCCCCCTCCCCATCCCCCCACCCCCTGTCCCCTCATGTAGAAAAAGAGATAATGGGAGAAATCCCTTTGGGCTGTGCCAAATTCACACATAACCACTCCCTACTCTACCCCTCAATCCCTCAGCCATTCACCATTCAACACTATCTCCTGCCTTTTCCCTTCCTTGCTCAAAGCCCCTCTCATCACATCCATTATTCTCATCCTCAGTTGTCCCCTCAAATTCACTCCACCCACCTTTGCCTTCCACACCTCTTTTACTCATAAGGTGAAATAAGTTAATTCAGTCTATGTTATGAAAACATAATACAGGCTAATAAGTAAATTTAAAGCAGAATTTAATGAGAGGAGGCAATAATTGCTGCTTCAAATTTCATTAAAGAATAAGTACACAGCATATTAATTTGCATAAATGTATGGTAATTCACATCTAGAAACAATTTTTTTTTCCAATTTGCCACTTAACCACTTCGGTACAATGATGCCTACGTAGGCATCATGAGGTGTGAGTGGGTACATAAGGATGCTGGCATTGGCGTCTTGATTACATATACATTTTTTGTAGTTGTACATGAGTTATCACCAGATTCTGTGAACTGGTTTGATCACATTTTCTGTTTATATCATTACTCAGAGTAAAACAGAACAAGTAATATAGCAGTGGCTTTATATTCTATAATGCAAGTGGTGTGATGCAGCGTACATATGGCAGCTGATGCTGCACATGAGAATTTGACTTGTACTGAAGTGGTTAAATGAAGACACCAAGCTGTTTTTTATCTCTACTCTGCTCTAACATCCATTTTCTACAAAAATATTGTCGCCAGTACCATCTTCTGTTGACGACATATATCAATGAATTGTCGACTATGGCAGACTCAACACAAATGGAATATTTCTCGGAGAGTGATAATTAAAAATTCTCCTAATTCGAGTGAAACTAACTTATCAGAATCAAATGATCTCACCAGGGATGAACTTGGGGATCATGCCTGGGTTGTGAGGGTATATATTTGAGCTTACACAGGGACATTAGCAATGAAGAAAAAGAGACAGCAGTAGAAATCCTTAATGAAATTCTGGGGGGAGACAGAGATTCAGGCACAGACCTAGAAGAGACTTACAGAATTGGTCGCTATACTAAGGATAGGAATCGACCTCTAAAGATAAAACTAAGGTCACAAATGGTAGTAGAAGACATATTTGAAAAAGTAGGTAACTTGGCAAAGAGTGAAAAGTACAATAAGATATGGATAAAAAGAGAAATGAGTACTGAGGAATTAGAAAAAGAAAGGGCACTAAGAGAAGAAGCAAAGGAAAAAAACTTGAAGAGATCGGAGACAGAATGCAAAGAATTCCAGTGGAGAGTAATAGACTTGAGATTAAGACAATGGCACATCAAAACGAAAAAACCAAGGGAAGAAGAAACCAGGGAGAAGGAAGAAAATTAAAAGTGGCCTATACCAACATTGACGGACTAATTTCGGGACTGAACGAACTCAATGATTATCTGTTAGAAGCAAAACCAGACATAATGGGAATTGTAGAGACTAAACTAAGAGGTGAAATACCATCCACTGTTATCGGACAAGGTTTATACAACTACTGGATAAAAAACAGGGACAAGAAACAGGGAGGGGGAATCATGTTCTTGGCCAAGAAAGACCTAAAGGTGACAAAAATTGCAGAGGGCAAAGGTAATGTTGAATTGATCATGATAAAAGTCGAAGGCAAGAATATGAAAAGTAGAAAATTTGTGGTGACTTATGTGCCTCCAAAAACAAGCGCTTGGAAAGAAAACGAACATACAAAAATGCTAGATACAAGAAAATCACTAAATGAGATACTAATGGGTAAGGGTAATCTGGTAATTATGGGGGACTTCAATTGCAAAGAAATTTGTTGGGACAGCATGACAGTGCAAGGAGGAGATGACTCGTGGGGCAATGTACTGCTAGATATGACCATGGAGTACACAATGACCCAATGGGTCCGTGAAAACACAAGGTACAGAAATAATGAAGAGCCATCGAAACTAGATCTAATATTTACAACAGAACCTGAAATAGTGCATAAAGTCCAGTACGAGACACCAATTGGAAAAAGTGACCATGTACTCATCGAAACTGTACTAAAGGAAGAAATAGACATAGAGAGGAACGAAAAGCATAGGAAAGGAAGACTGATGTACAACAAAACAGACTTTACAAAACTAAAGACATTCTTCCGGAATGCAAACTGGGAAAAATTTTACAGGGAAGAGACAACAGTGGAAGAGAAATGGAATATATTGATGGAAAACTACAATGAAGGTGTAAACAGGCATGTACCAAGACAAAAGCGAGAGAGTACATTAAATGTTGGTTCAACAAAAGATGCAGTGAGGCAAAAGACAGAAGGGACAAAGCTTGGAAAAAGTGGAGAAAAGACAAAAAACAAAGCAAATGGCAAATTTATGTTAACTGTAGAAATGAGTATGTTAATGTGAGAAGAGAGGAAAAAAGGAACCATGAGAAGGATATTATAGACAAATGCAAAGAGCAACCCAAACTATTCTATCGGTATGTGAATGGTAAACTTAAAACCAAACAGGAAATGGTGAAACTATGCCAAGGAAACATAGAATACACAGAAGATTTAGAGATGGCCGAAGTCATGAACAATCACTTTAAATCTGTTTTCACCAGAGAGAAAATACCAAATTGTGACATAGATAAAAACAAGAAATCTCCCCTCATGAATGAGTTTACAGCATCACTAAAGGAAATATCAGAACATCTATCAAGGCTGGATGTCAGAAAATCACATGGCCCGGATGGTATTGCAAATTGGATTCTAAAGGAGTGCAAAGAAGAACTAACAGACAAAATACACATCTTAATAAACAGCTCACTCAAAGAAGGAAAGATACCCAAGGACTGGAAAAACGCTAACATTGTACCAATATATAAAGGAGGAAACAAGGAAGAACCCACCAACTATAGGCCAGTATCACTAACAAGCACCATAGCCAAAATTTGTGAGAAAATAATCAAGAATAGATGGGTAAAACATCTGGAAGACAATGACATATTAAACCCAAGACAATTCGGATTCAGACAAGGAAGATCATGCTCCACAAACTTAATATGCTTTTACTCAAGACTAATAGACATAGTGCAAGAAAGAAATGGATGGGCTGATTGTGCATTCCTAGACTTGCAAAAAGCCTTTGACAAAGTACCACACAGAAAACTACTAAAAAAACTGGAACACATAGGAGGAATACAAGAAAACCTACTAAAATGGATAGAGGACTTTCTGACTGGTAGAAAGATGAGAGTAGTGCTCAGAGAAAAATATTCAGATTGGAAAGAGGTGATCAGTGGAGTACCGCAAGGATCTGTGCTGGCACCAATAATGTTTGCTATCTATATGAATGACATAGACGAGGACGTGAACTGCTACATGAGCTTCTTTGCTGATGACGCCAAACTGCTAAGGAAAATAGAAACTGATGAGGACTGTGAAGCACTGCAAGAAGACCTAAATAGGGTATGGAACTGGAGTCAGAAATGGGAAGTGGACTTTAATACTAAGAAGTGTAGCATAATGGAGTTTGGAAAAAGCAAAAACAGAATATCAGGAAAATATACAATTGGAACCAAAGAAGTAAAGAAAGTAGGATCCGAAAATGATTTGGGAGTAATTATCACGAACGACTTGTCCTATGATATACAGATTAACAAAATTGTCGGGGAGACTTACAACTTGCTAAGATCAATAAAAGTGGCGTTTACATACTTGGACGAAGACATGATAAAAAAAATATTGGTTACATTGATAAGGCCTAGATTAGAGTATGCGGCGACATTGTGGTCCCCCAGTACCAAAAAGAATATAAAGAAAATAGAAAGAATCCAAAGAGCAGCTACAAAAATGGCACCTGCACTTGCAAACCTATCATACGAGGAGAGATTGGCTAAACTGGAGTTACCGACACTGGAGCAAAGAAGAGAGAGAGGTGACCTATTGACCATCTACAGAATCATGAGAGGCACAGAGGTACTCGATAGAGAGAACTTACTTAACTGGGACAAAAGAAACACAAGAGGACATGGAAAGAAAATCAAAAAACATAGCTATAGAAGAGAACTGAAGAAAAACAGTTTTCCTCATAGAGTTTTGGACACTTGGAACAAACTGGACAATGAAATAGTATGCGCAAAAACCATTCATGAGTTTAAAAACAAACTAGACACTGCGAGATACAAAGGCGGGACATCACGAGCATAGCTCCCCTTCCCGCAAAATACAACTAGGTAAATGGGAATTATTCCAGTTAAGACTCTGAATATGGTGATGGCAACAACCAAAACAAAGGGGAAAAATTATGCGTTGCTGGCCAAATGGATGTAGAGGATGCACACAACTTTGTTGTTCATAGCTTTTACTGTCTTTAATGCCCAAAGGTCTTTATTCAGGCTGGCAGAACCTCATGATTCAGTAAAACATGGATAATGGTGACCTTGGCAACCATGTTTCTTTACATTCTTCTCATAGTGAATACATCATGTAGGCCTAGCTTACATGTACATCTTGTAGTAGATGTAGGCCTAACAACATACATGTGCATAGCCATGAACATGATGAACCTATGACATCAGGGGGTTGGGTCCAAGTACATGTACATATACTTAAGTATAGATATTCATGTACTTGGAGTTAAAAATTCAATGTTACTTGTAGGCCTACTCATACCTACAGTACTTGAAAAATGCCAAGTAAAATCAAGTACAAATAAGTACATTGTATTTAATCAAAAGTTATATAATGTATAAAGATTCTAACGAACTTTGTGATGATAATATTGGGTAGATGCACATATCTGTTATTCTTATTTATAAACATACATACATACATATGCCAAGGCTTTTTCCCCCTTACAAGGGGGGTAGCCAAAAAGAAAAAGGCATAAAATCATTCCCACCCATTCCATCCCTGAATACACTTCACACCCCTCCACCCTCCCTCTTACGAGTATCTTAGCACCTCCTGAATGACGGGTCATCCCTGCACCTTGTCCACTGCCCTGGGTCAGAAGCAGTGTTATTTATAAAACTACTGGTATATTTAATATAAAAAAAGGACAAGATACTTACCTATACCTTCTGCATCAAATTTATTTTTATTACTGCATTTGCAGCATAATTTGAGTTATTCATAAAGTATGTTCTTGTTTATGGGAGTGGAGTATGTGGGGTTGAAATGGGTGGGAGTGGATTTTATGCCTTTGTTTTTTAGCTACCTCCCTTGTAATGGGGAATCCTTTGATATATGTATGTATGTATGTGTGTATGTTCTTGTTTTGCAATTCTATGATAAAAGCAGTGATGTGCTAAAATGGAGGGGAAATTTTCACTTATTTTTCTATATCGACTCCCACTTTTTAACAGTGTACTCATCAATGCATATAAGTAAAAATACTAACTTTTGTGCTTTACAAATCTGTAACAGGAATTTCTTTCATCACATCAACCATTTGGACATGGTCAAAAAGGAGGGAAATCAAGAAAATTGCAATTCACTGCCAAGTTATGCACATCCTATGCACAAAAACAATGGCAGTTTTGTGTTTAGATTCATCAGTATATGTCATCAAGATAGCTAACAATATTCCCAACTTTTGTAGAAGACAATTAATTTTGGTGGAATAAAAATGTTGATAAAAACGTAAGAAAATTCCAGAACAACAGAAAAAGAAATTTAATCTATTTATTCAGATATAATCTAAGTCAATTAGCAAAATTTGGGTTTGAAAATTGTGATGTGGTAAGGGGGAAAAAGCCTTTGGTATAAATATGTATTTACCTAGTTATTTTACCGAGTTATATTTTATGGGATGAGAGCTATGCTCAGTGACCTGTTTTCGTATCTCTCCACATCCAGTTTGTTCTTAAAATCTTATTTAGTTTTGGCACTCACTGTTTCTCCGTTTAGTTTGTTCCAGACATCAATCACTCTATGTGGGAAGCTATTCTTTTTCAAATCTCTTCTGTAACTGTCCTTCTTTAGCTTTTTCTCATGTCCTCTTGTTTTTCTTCTGTCCCATTTTAATAAGTCATCTCTATCAAGAACTTCCATCCCTTTCATAATTCTACAACTGGTCAACAAATCATCTCTTTCTCTTCTCTGTTCCAGTGTTGATATATGTAATTTATCCAATCTTTGTTTGTATGTCAAATTTGATAGTGTAGGTGCCATTTTTGTCACTGCTCTTTGAATTCTTTCTAATTTTATGTGTTTTTTTTTGTGTGTGTGTGTGTGTGTGTGTATTTACCTAGTTGTATTTTACGGGAAGGGGAGCTATGCTCGTGGGGTCCCGTCTTCATATCTCATTTTATCTAAACTATTTTTAAATTCATGTATTGTTTTTGCACACACCACTTTCTCATCTAACTTGTTCCAGCTGTCTATTACTCTGTGAGGAAAGCTGTTCTTTTTCAAATCTCTTCTATAGCTGTCTTTTTTTATTTTCTTTCCGTGTCCTCTTGTATTTCTGTCATCCCATTTTATCAGATTCTCTTTATCAGTAATTTCTATGCCTTTCATGATTCTGTAAATAGCTATCAAATCTCCTCTCTTCTTTGCTCTAGTGTCTGTAGTTTAAGTTTTTCTAGTCTCTCTTCATATGATAGTTTTAAGAGTGTTGGTGCCAATTTTGTAATTGCTCTTTGTATTCTTTCAAGTTTTTTTATACATTTTTTTGTACTTGGTGACCATATCGTTGCTGCATATTCCAATCTTGGTCTTATCAGGGTGATTAGTGTGTGTGTGTGTATTTACCTAGTTGTATTTACCTAGTTGTATTTTACGGGAAGGGGAGCTATGCTCGTGATGTCCCGCCTTTGTATCTTGCAGTGTCTAGTTGGTTTTTAAACTCATGAATGGTTTTTGCGCATACTATTTCATTGTCCAGTTTGTTCCAAGTGTCCAAAACTCTATGAGGAAAACTGTTTTTCTTCAGTTCTCTTCTATAGCTATGTTTTTTTATTTTCTTTCCATGTCCCCTTGTGTTTCTTTTGTCCCAGTTAAGTAAGTTCTCTCTATCGAGTACCTCTGTGCCTCTCATGATTCTGTAGATGGTCAATAGGTCACCTCTCATGATTCTGTAGATGGTCAATAGGTCACCTCTCTCTCTTCTTTGCTCCAGTGTCGGTAACTCCAGTTTAGCCAATCTCTCCTCGTATGATAGGTTTGCAAGTGCAGGTGCCATTTTTGTAGCTACCCTTTGGATTCTTTCTACTTTTTTTATGTGTGTGTGTGTATTTACCTAGTTGTATTTACCTAGTTGTATTTTACGGGAAGGGGAGCTATGCTCGTGGGGTCCCGTCTTCATATCTCATTTTATCTAAACTATTTTTAAATTCATGTATTGTTTTTGCACACACCACTTTCTCATCTAACTTGTTCCAACTGTCTATTGCTCTGTGAGGAAAGCTGTTCTTTTTAAAATCTCTTCTATAGCTGTCTTTTTTTATTTTCTTTCCGTGTCCTCTTGTATTTCTGTCATCCCATTTTATCAGATTCTCTCTATCAGTAATTTCTATGCCTTTCATGATTCTGTAAATAGCTATCAAATCTCCTCTCTCTCTTCTTTGCTCTAGTGTCTGTAGTTTAAGTTTTTGTAGTCTCTCTTCATATGATAGTTTTGAGAGTGTTGGTGCCAGTTTTGTAATTGCTCTTTGTATTCTTTCAAGTTTTTTTATACATTTTTTTGTACTTGGTGACCATATCGTTGCTGCATATTCCAATCTTGGTCTTATCAGGGTGATTAGGATTTTCCTCACCATTTCTTCATCCAGGTATGTAAATGCCACTTTGATTGTTCTTATTAAATTATAAGTTTCTCCAAAAATCTTATTTATATGTTTCTCAGGTGACATATTATTCATAACAATGACTCCCAGGTCCTTCTCATTTTCTACTTTTTTTATTCCTTCTTCTCCCAAATTATATGATCCTGTTATTCTGTTTTTGCTTTTTCCAAATTCCATTATACTACACTTTTTTGTATTGAACTCCATCTCCCACTTCCTACTCCATTCTTGTACTTTATTTAGATCTCTCTGTAGTGATTCACAATCTTCTTCAGTTTTCACTCTTTTCAGTAATTTTGCATCATCTGCAAAGAAGCTCATATAGCTTTCAATTCCTTCATCCATATCATTAATATATATAGCAAACATTATTGGGGCCAGAACTGTTCCCTGCGGGACACCGCTTATTACTTCATTCCATTTTGAGTGCTGATCTCTTATCACTACTCTCATTTTTCTTTCTTGCAAAAAGTCTTCCATCCAATTTAGCAATTTACCTTGTATTCCTCCTTCATATTCTAATTTCTTAAGCAACTTCTTATGTGGTACTTTGTCAAAAGCTTTTTTTAGGTCTAGAAATGCACAATCAGCCCATCCATCTCTTTCTTGTATTATATCTATTAGCCTTGAATAGAAACATATTAAATTGGTGACGCATGATCGTCCTTGTCTGAATCCAAATTGCCTTGGATTTAGTACGTTGTTTTTTTCCAAGTATTTTACCCATCTACTTTTGATAATTCTTTCACATATTTTTGCTATTGTACTTGTTAGAGAGACTGGTCTATAGTTGGTAGGTTCTTCTTTATTTCCTCCTTTATATATAGGTACTATATTTGCTATTTTCCAATCTTCTGGAACTTTTCCTTCTTTTAAGGAACTGCTTATTATGCTATGTATTTTGTCTGCCAGTTCATTCCTGCATTCTTTCAGAATCCAGTTTGCTATTTCATCTGGCCCATGCGATTTTCTGACATCAAAATTACCCAAGTGTGTCAATATTTCATTCTTTGTTACTTCTATTTCTTCCATAGGGGGGACTTTTTCCTTCCACTCAATCTCTTCAGGTTGTATATTTTCCCTTGTAAACACTGATTTAAAATGTTTGTTCATAATTTCTGCCATTTCCATTTCCTCAGTGTATTCAACTCCTCCTTGTCTTAATTTCTCTAAGTCTTGTTTGTTTTTCAGTTTATTGTTTACAAATCTGTAGAATAGTTTTGGTTGATCTTTACACTTTTCTATAACATCTTTTTCATATTTTCTTTTTTCCTCTCTGCACTTTTGTACATATTCATTTCTATAACCAGTATATATTTTCCATTTTTCAGGTCTTCTGTCTTTTTTCCATCTGTTCCAGGCTTTGTCTCTTTTGTCCTTTAACTCCCTACAACTTTTGTTGTACCAGCATTTTACATATTCTTTTTCTTGTTTTTGTCTTGGGACATACTTTTCCACTCCTTTTTTGTAAATTTTTGTCAAAATATTCCATTTCTCTTCCACTGTTGTTTCTTCTTTGTATATTTCTTCCCAGTTTTCTTGTTGGAAGAATTCTCTTATTTTATCAAAGTTTGTTTTTTCATACATCATTCTTCCTTTTCTATATTGTTCATTTCTTTTCCTATATTTTTCTTCATTAAGTTCCAGTTCAATCAATATGTGGTCACTTTTACCTATTGGTGTTTTATACTCAATCTTGTCCACTATTCTAGGTTCAGATGTAATTATTAAGTCTAGCCTCGATGGTTCTTCTTCATTTCTATACCTAGTGTTCTCTTGTATCCATTGTGTCATTGAATGGTCAGTAATCATCTCAAGTAGAGCATTTCCCCATGAGTCATCACCACTCTTTACTGTCATTTCTTCCCAGCAGATTTCTTTGCAATTAAAGTCGCCCATCATAACTATTCTTCCTCCGTCTTCCATTATTTTAGTTAATGCTATCTTTGTGTCCTCTAACATACTTTTATGTTCACTCTCCTCCCATGAGGCTGTTTTCGGAGGCACATAATTGATCACAAATTTTCTGCTCTTCTTATCTCGGTCTTCCACTTCTATCATAATCATCTCTACTGTATTCTTTCCATATATGACACCTTTCACGTTTATATCCTTCTTAGTCAGGAACATAACTCCACCCCCTTGTTTTTTCTCTCTGTTTCTAATCCAATAATTGTATGTATCATGTCCTACACTGTTGGGTGGTAGTGGGCCTTTTAATTTTGTTTCTACAATTCCCATTATGTCCGGTTCTTTTTCTTTCAAATAATCATTCAGTTCATTCAATCCTGTTATCAATCCATCTATATTTGTGTAAGACACTCTTAGTTTTCTGCCACTTCCATTGTATTCTCTGTTTCCCTTATGTTTTTCTTTAGTATGTCGAACTGCTTTATTTTCATGTTCACTACTCTCCAATAGAATCTCTCTTTCTCTGTCTCCGTTCTTTCCTCGTTTTTTGCCTTAGCTTCAATTCTTTTCTGCTTTTCTGCCTCTCTTTCCTCCTTATTCATTTCTCTTTTTATCCATACCTTTTTATATTGATCATTTGTTGCTAGTTTCCCTGTCTTGGATAGAATTTTCTCTACTGTTGTTTGTGACCTGAATTTAATCTTAATTGGTCTGGTCTTATCTGTACTATATTTTCCGAGTCTGAATTTTTCCTCAATTTCCTTTATAATTTCTGGTTCATCTTCCTGGACTAATTTTAATAAACTGCTTACTCTTTCATTTTCCTCCTTGATTCTTGCGGTTCTATCTGGGTTATGTTTCTCTTCCATTCCTAATATAATTATACATTTCTTTTTGTCAGCTAATTCTCTTACTATATTCTCCTTCTGTCTCATCACTTTAATAACTGAGTCTTCATTATGTTCTTTCAATTGCTGTTTGACTATGTCAGTGAATGAAACCTTATTCCCTTCTTGAGTTATTCTCCAATTTTTAGCTTCTGTATCTATTTTCTCTCTGTTTTCATTACTATTCTTCTTCAATTTCTCATTCTCCTCCTTTACATTTCCTAACTGTCTTTTTAGGTCCTCTATTTCTTCAGTTAAGTTTCTGTTAGCCTTCTCTAGTTGTTCCAACCTTTCAATTCTTTGGAAAATGGAGTCTACGTTACCTAACTTACGCTCCAAGTCCTCGATCACCTTATCAACTCTCTCCTCTAGTCTTATCAGTCGGGGGGGGGGGGTTGTGTCCCCCCCACCCTCTTTAAATCCCTGGAACATATTCTCGTCACTTTCTTCTGTATTGCTCCTCTCTATACTTCTAATCTTTACATTTTTATTAGACATTTGATCCTCGCTAATTCTTTTGTTTACCTTCCGCTTGTCTGGCTGGGCAAAGTCTACTCCCTCCTCATTTCCTTCCATTTCCCTCAGTAATCCCTCCCCTTTTCCTCTTTCCCTACGTTCCCACTACTCCACGAGCAATTTCCCCCCCACCCTGCAAAAACACTAGGCACTTCTCTTTGCGTTGGGATCCACAGACTTCACTTTTCTTCAGAACGTCTTCTAAGCCGTCCATTCGTTGAAGTGTGTGTGTGTATTTACCTAGTTGTACCTAGTTGTATTTTACGGGAAGGGGAGCTATGCTCGTGAGGTCCCGTCTTCATATCTCATTTTATCTAAACTATTTTTAAATTCATGTATTGTTTTTGCACACACCACTTTCTCATCTAACTTGTTCCAACTGTCTATTGCTCTGTGAGGAAAGCTGTTCTTTTTCAAATCTCTTCTATAGTTGTCTTTTTTTATTTTCTTTCCGTGTCCTCTTGTATTTCTGTCATCCCATTTTATCAGATTCTCTCTATCAGTAATTTCTATGCCTTTCATGATTCTGTAAATAGCTATCAAATCTCCTCTCTCTCTTCTTTGCTCTAGTGTCTGTAGTTTAAGTTTTTGTAGTCTCTCTTCATATGATAGTTTTGAGAGTGTTGGTGCCAGTTTAGTAATTGCTCTTTGTATTCTTTCAAGTTTTTTTATACATTTTTTTGTACTTGGTGACCATATCGTTGCTGCATATTCCAATCTTGGTCTTATCAGGGTGACTAGGATTTTCCTCACCATTTCTTCATCCAGGTATGTAAATGCCACTTTGATTGTTCTTATTAAATTATAAGTTTCTCCAAAAATCTTATTTATATGTTTCTCAGGTGACATATTATTCATAACAATGACTCCCAGGTCCCTCTCATTTTCTACTCTTTTTATTCCTTCTTCTCCCAAATTATATGCTCCTGTTATTCTGTTTTTGCTTTTTCCAAATTCCATTATACTACACTTTTTTGTATTGAACTCCATCTCCCACTTCCTACTCCATTCTTGTACTTTATTTAGATCTCTCTGTAGTGATTCACAATCTTCTTCAGTTTTCACTCTTTTCAGTAATTTTGCATCATCTGCAAAGAAGCTCATATAGCTTTCAATTCCTTCATCCATATCATTAATATATATAGCAAACATTATTGGGGCCAGAACTGTTCCCTGCGGGACACCGCTTATTACTTCATTCCATTTTGAGTGCTGATCTCTTATCACTACTCGCATTTTTCTTTCTTGCAAAAAGTCTTCCATCCAATTTAGCAATTTACCTTGTATTCCTCCTTCATATTCTAATTTCTTAAGCAACTTCTTATGTGGTACTTTGTCAAAAGCTTTTTTTAGGTCTAGAAATGCACAATCAGCCCATCCATCTCTTTCTTGTATTATATCTATTAGCCTTGAATAGAAACATATTAAATTGGTGACGCATGATCGTCCTTGTCTGAATCCAAATTGCCTTGGATTTAGTACGTTGTTTTTTTCCAAGTATTTTACCCATCTACTTTTGATAATTCTTTCACATATTTTTGCTATTGTACTTGTTAGAGAGACTGGTCTATAGTTGGTAGGTTCTTCTTTATTTCCTCCTTTATATATAGGTACTATATTTGCTTTTTTCCAATCTTCTGGAACTTTTCCTTCTTTTAAGGAACTGCTTATTATGCTATGTATTTTGTCTGCCAGTTCATTCCTACATTCTTTCAGAATCCAGTTTGCTATTTCATCTGGCCCATGCGATTTTCTGACATCAAAATTACCCAAGTGTGTCAATATTTCATTCTTCGTTACTTCTATTTCTTCCATAGGGGGGACTTTTTCCTTCCACTCAATCTCTTCAGGTTGTATATTTTCCCTTGTAAACACTGATTTAAAATGTTTGTTCATAATTTCTGCCATTTCCATTTCCTCAGTGTATTCAACTCCCCCTTGTCTTAATTTCTCCAAGTCTTGTTTGTTTTTCAGTTTATTGTTTACAAATCTGTAGAATAGTTTTGGTTGATCTTTACACTTTTCTATAACATCTTTTTCATATTTTCTTTTTTCCTCTCTGCACTTTTGTACATATTCATTTCTATAACCAGTATATATTTTCCATTTTTCAGGTCTTCTGTCTTTTTTCCATCCGGTCCAGGCTTTGTCTCTTTTGTCTTTTAACTCCCTACAACTTTTGTTGTACCAGCATTTTACATATTCTTTTTCTTGTTTTTGTCTTGGGACATACTTTTCCACTCCTTCTTTGTAAATTTTTGTCAAAATATTCCATTTCTCTTCCACTGATGTTTCTTCTTTGTATATTTCTTCCCAGTTTTCTTGTTGGAAGAATTCTCTTATTTTATCAAAGTTTGTTTTTTTCATACATCATTCTTCCTTTTCTATATTGTTCATTTCTTTTCATATATTTTTCTTCATTAAGTTCCAGTTCAATCAATATGTGGTCACTTTTACCTATTGGTGTTTTATATTCAATCTTGTCCACTATTCTAGGTTCAGATGTAATTATTAAGTCTAGCCTCGATGGTTCTTCTTCATTTCTATACCTAGTGTTCTCTTGTATCCATTGTGTCATTGAATGGTCAGTAATCATCTCAAGTAGAGCATTTCCCCATGAGTCATCACCACTCTTTACTGTCATTTCTTCCCAGCAGATTTCTTTGCAATTAAAGTCGCCCATCATAACTATTCTTCCTCCGTCTTCCATTATTTTAGTTAATGCTATCTTTGTGTCCTCTAACATACTTTTATGTTCATTCTCCTCCCATGAGGCTGTTTTCGGAGGCACATAGTTGATCACAAATTTTCTGCTCTTCTTATCTCGGTCTTCCACTTCTATCATAATCATCTCTACTGTATTCTTTCCATATATGACACCTTTCACGTTTATATCCTTCTTTGTCAGGAACATAACTCCACCCCCTTGTTTTTTCTCTCTGTTTCTAATCCAATAATTGTATGTATCATGTCCTACACTGTTGGGTGGTAGTGGGCCTTTTAATTTTGTTTCTACAATTCCCATTATGTCCGGTTCTTTTTCTTTCAAATAATCATTCAGTTCATTCAATCCTGTTATCAATCCATCTATATTTGTGTAAGACACTCTTAGTTTTCTGCCACTTCCATTGTGTTCTCTGTTTCCCTTATGTTTTTCTTTAGTATGTCGAACTGCTTTATTTTCATGTTCACTACTCTCCAATAGAATCTCTCTTTCTCTGACTCCGTTCTTTCCTCGTTTTTTGCCTTAGCTTCAATTCTTTTCTGCTTTTCTGCCTCTCTTTCCTCCTTATTCATTTCTCTTTTTATCCATACCTTTTTATATTGATCATTTGTTGCTAGTTTCCCTGTCTTGGATAGAATTTTCTCTGCCGTTGTTTGTGACCTGAATTTAATCTTAATTGGTCTGGTCTTATCTGTACTATATTTTCCGAGTCTGAATTTTTCCTCAATTTCCTTTATAATTTCTGGTTCATCTTCCTGGACTAATTTTAATAAACTGCTTACCCTTTCATTTTCCTCCTTGATTCTTGCGGTTCTATCTGGGTTATGTTTCTCTTCCATTCTTAATATAATTATACATTTCTTTTTGTCAGCTAATTCTCTTACTATATTCTCCTTCTGTCTCATCACTTTAATAACTGAGTCTTCATTATGTTCTTTCAATTGCTGTTTGACTATGTCAGTGAATGAAACCTTATTCCCTTCTTGAGTTATTCTCCAATTTTTAGCTTCTGTAGCTATTTTCTCACTGTTTTCATTACTATTCTTCTTCAATTTCTCATTCTCCTCCTTTACATTTCCTAACTGTCTTTTTAGGTCCTCTACTTCTTCAGTTAAGTTTCTGTTAGCCTTCTCTAGTTGTTCCAATCTTTCAATTCTTTGGAGAATGGAGCCTACATTACCTAACTTACGTTCCAAGTCCTCGATCACCTTATCAACTCTCTCCTCTAGTCTTATCAGTCTGGGGGGGGTTGTGTCCCCCCCACCCTCTTTAAATCCCTGGAACATATTCTCGTCACTTTCTACTGTATTTCTCCTCTCTATACTTCTAATCTTTACATTTTTATTTGCCATTTCGTCATCCGGTGGTCGTTTCATGTTGACCTTCCGCCCGTCTGCCTGGGCCAAGTCCTCCACATCCTCATTACCTTCCATTTCCCCAGTAATCCCTCCCCCTCTCCTCTTTCCTTACTTTCCCACTACCTCACGAGCAATTCCCCCCCCCTGCAAATACAAAAAGGCACTTCTCTTTGCGTTGGTATCCTCAATCTGCACTTTTCTTCAGAGCGTTCGTCAAGCCGTCCGTTCGTTGAAAGTGTGTGTGTGTGTGTGTGTGTGTGTGTGTGTGTGTGTATTTACCTAGTTGTATTTTGCGGGAAGGGGAGCTATGCTTGTGGTGTCCCGCCATTGTATCTTGCAGTGTCTAGTTTGCTTTTAAACTCATGAATGGTTTTTGCGCATACTATTTCATTATCCAGTTTGTTCAAATTGTCCAAAACTCTATGAGGAAAACTGTTTTTCTTCATTTCTCTTCTATAGCTATGTTTTTGATTTTCTTACCATGTCCTCTTGTGTTCCTCTTGTCCCAGTTAAGTAAGTCCTCTCTATCAAGTATCTCTGTGCCTTTCATGATTCTGTAGATGGTCAGTAGGTCACCTCTCTCTCTTCTTTGCTCCAGTGTCGGTAACTCCAGTTTAGCCAATCTCTCCTCGTATGATAGGTTTGCAAGTGCAGGTGCCATTTTTGTAGCTGCTCTTTGGATTCTTTCTATTTTCTTTATATTCTTTTTGGTACTGGGGGACCACAATGTCGCCGCATACTCTAGTCTAGGCCTTATCAATGTAACCAATTTTTTTCTTATCATGTCTTCGTCCAAGTATGTAAATGTCACTTTTATTGATCTTAGCAAGTTATAAGTCTCCCCGACAATTTTGTTAATCTGTTTATCATAGGACAAGTCGTTCATGATGATTACTCCCAAATCTATTTCGGATCCTACTTTCTTTACTTCCTTGGTTCCAATTGTATATTTTCCTGATATTCTGTTTTTGCTTTTTCCAAACTCCATTATGCTACACTTCTTAAAGTCCACTTCCCATTTCTGACTCCAGTTCCATACCCTATTCAGGTCTTCTTGCAGTGCTTCACAGTCCTTATCAGTTTCTACTTTCCTTAACAGTTTGGCGTCGTCAGCAAAGAAGCTCATGTAACAGTTCACGTCCTCATCCATGTCATTCATATAGATAGCAAACATTATTGGTGTCAGTACAGATCCTTGCGGTACTCCACTGATCACCTCTTTCCAATCTGAATATTTTTCTCTGAGCACTACTCTCATCTTTCTACCAGTCAGGAAGTCCTCCATCCATTTTAGTAGGTTCCCTTGTATTCCTATGTGTTCCAGTTTTTTTTTAGTAATTTTCCGTGTGGTACTTTGTCAAAGGCTTTTTGCAAGTCTAGGAATGCACAATCAGCCCATCCATTTCTTTCTTGCACCATGTCTATTAGTCTTGAGTAGAAGCATATTAAGTTTGTGGTGCATGATCTTCCTTGTCTGAACCCGAATTGTCTTGGGTTTAATATGTTGTTGTCTTCCAGATGTTTTACCCATCTATTTTTGATGATTTTCTCACAAATTTTGGCTATAGTGCTTGTTAGTGATACTGGCCTATAGTTGGTGGGTTCTTCCTTGTTTCCTCCTATATATATTGGTACAATGTTAGCATTTTTCCAGTTATTAGGTATCTTTCCTTCTTTGAGTGAGCTATTTATTATGATGTGTATTTTGTCTGTTAGTTCTTCTTTGCATTCCTTTAGAATCCAATTTGCAATACCATCCGGGCCATGTGATTTTCTGATGTCCAGTTTTGATAGATATTCTGATATTTCTTTTTTGTGATGTAAACTCACTCAGGTGGGGAGATTGCTTGTTATCATCTATGTCCCAATTTTGTATTTTCTCTCTGGTGAAGACAGATTTAAAGTGATTGTTCATGACTTCAGCCATCTCTAATTCTTCTGTGTATTCTATATTTCCTTGGTGTAGTTTCACCATTTCCTGTTTGGTTTTAAGTTTACCATTCACATACCGATAGAATAGCTTGGGTTGATCTTTGCATTTATCTATAATATCCTTCTCATGGTTCCTTTTTTCCTCTCTTCTCACATTAACATACTCATTTCTATAGTTTATATAAATTTGCCATTTGCTTTATTTTTTGTCTCTTCTCCACCTTTTCCAAGCTTTGTCCCTTATGTCTTTTGCCTCACTGCATCTTTTGTTGAACCAACATTTAATGTACTCTCTCTCTCGCTTTTGTCTTGGTACATGCCTGTTTACCCCTTCATTGTAATTATCCATCAATATATTCCATTTCTCTTCCACTGTTGTCTCTTCCATATAGAAATTTTCCCAGTTTGCATTCCTGAAGAATGTCTTTAGTTTTGCAAAGTCTGTTTTGTTGTACATGAATCTTCCTTTCCTATGCTTTTCATTCCTCTCCATGTCTATTTCTTCCTTTAGTACAGTTTCGATGAGTACATGGTCACTCTTTCCAATTGGTGTCTTGTAATGGACTCTGTCCACTATTTCAGGTTCTGTAGTAAATATTAAATCTAGTTTCGGTGGCTCTTCATTGTTTCTGTACCATGTGTTTTCACTGACCCATTGGTCATTGTGTACTCCATGGTCATGTCTAGCAGTACATTGCCCCACAAGTCATCTCCTCGCACTGTCATGTTGTCCCAACAAATTTCTTTGCAATTGAAGTCCCCCATAATTACCAGATTACCCTTACCCATTAGTATCTCATTTAGTGATTTTCTTGTATCTTCTAGCATTTTTGTATGTTCGTTCTCTTTCCAAGCATTCGTTTTTGGAGGCACATAGGTCACCACAAACTTTCTACTTTTCATATTCTTGCCTTCGACTTTTATCATGATCAGTTCAACATTACCTTTGCCCTCTGCAATTTTTGTCACGTTTAGGTCTTTCTTGGCCAAGAACATGATTCCCCCTCCCTGTTTCTTGTCCCTGTTTTTTATCCAGTAATTGTATAGACCTTGTCCAATAACGATGGATGGTATTTCACCTCTTAGTTTAGTCTCTACAATTCCCATTATGTCTGGTTTTTCTTCTAACAGATAATCATTGAGTTCGTTCAGACCTGAAATTAATCCGTCAATGTTAGTATAGGCCACTTTTAATTTTCTTCCTTCTCCATTATTTTTTCTGTCCTTGGTTTTTTCGTTTTGATGCGCCATTGTCTCAATCTCATGTCGATTACTCTCCAATGGAATTCTTTGCATTCTGTCTCCGTTCTCAAGTTTTTTCCTTTGCTTCTTCTCTTAGTGACTTTTCTTTTTCTAATTCCTCAGTACTCATTTCTCTTTTTATCCATATCTTATTGTACTTTTCACTCTTTGCCAAGTTGCCTACTTTTTCAAATATGTCTTCTACTACCATTTGTGACCTTAATTTTATCTTTAGAGGTCGATTTCTATACTTAAAATAGCGACCGATTCTATAAGTCTCTTCCAGGTCTAAGCCTGCATCTCTTTCTCCCCCCTGAATTTCATTTAGGATTTCTACTGCTGTCTCTTTTTCTTCTTTTCTCTCATGTACCTCGCCAAATCCTTGGTTTTCTATTAGTCCATATACCACAATACATTTTTTTCTATCTACTGTATCCCTGACCCAATTAGCTTTTTTGTTAATCACTTGGATGATTGTGTCTTTTGCATTATCCTGCATTTGCTGCTTGACTATTTCTTTGAAAGTAATTTCTATATTTTCAATGTTTTCCTTCCACTTCTTAATTTTCTGGATATTTTCCTCACCTAGGTTATCTTCGATTTTGTGTGTATTTACCTAGTTGTATTTACCTAGTTGTATTTTACGGGAAGGGGAGCTATGCTCATGGTGTCCGTCTTTATATCTCATTTCATCTAAACTATTTTCAGATTCATGTATTGTTTTTGTACACACCACTTAATCATCTAACTTGTTCCAAATGTCTATTACCCTGTGAGGAAAGCTATTCTTTTTCAGATCTCTTCTATAGCTGTTTTTCTTGATTTTCTTTCCATGTCCTCTTGTATTTCTTTCATCCCATTTTATTAGATCCTATCAATAATTTCTATGCCTTTCATGATTCTGTAAATAGTTACAGAATCTCCTCTCTTCTCTGCTCTAGTGTCTGTAGCTCAAGTTTTGTTAGTCTCTCTTCATATGATAGTTTTGAGTGTGTTGGTGCCAATTTTGTAATTGCTCTTTGTATTCTTTCAAGTTTTGTTATACATTTTTTTTTGTATTTGGTGACCACATCATTGCTGCATATTCCAATCTTGGTCTTATCAAAGTGATTAATATTTTCTTCACCATTTCTTCATCCAGGTATGTAAATGCAACTGATTGTTCTTATTAAATTACAAGTTTCTCCAAAAATCTTGTTTATGTTTCTCAGGTGACATTATTCATAATAATGACTACCAGGTCCTTCTCATTTTCTACTTTTTTTTATTCCTTCTTCTCCCAATTTATATGATCCTGTTATTCTTTTTTTGCTTTTTCCAAATTCCATTATGCTGCACTTTTTGGTATTGAACTCCATCTCCCACTTCCTACTACATTCCCATACTTTATTGAGATCACTCTGTAGTGACTCACAATCTTCTTCCGTGTTCACTTTTTTTTAACAGTTTTGCGTCATCTGCAAAGAAGCTCATGTAACTTTCAATTTCTTTGTCCATATCATTAATATATATAGCAAACATTATTGGGGCCAAAATTGTTCCTTGGGAACTCCGCTTATTACTTCATCCCAGTTAGAGTGTTTGTCTCTTATCACTACTCTCATTTTTCTTTCTTGCAAAAAGTCTTCCATCCATTTAAGCAATTGCCCTGTATTCCTCTTTCAGTTTCTAATTTCATAAGTAACTTCTTATGTGGTACTTTGTCAAAAGCTTTTTTTAGGTCTAGAAATGCACAATCAGCCCATCCATCTCTTTCTTGTATTATATCTATTAGCCTTGAATAGAAACATATTAAATTGGTGACGCATGATCGTCCTTGTCTGAATCCAAACTGCCTTGGATTTAGTACGTTGTTTTTTTCTAAATACTTTACCCATCTACTTTTGATAATTCTTTCACAGATTTTTGCTATTGTTCTTGTTAGAAAGACTGGTCTATAGTTTGTAGGGTCCTCTTTATTTCCTTTGTATATAGGTACTATATTTGCTCTTTTCCAATCTTTTGGAACTTTTCCTTCTTTCAAGGAACTGTTTATTATGCTTTGTATTTTGTCTGCCAGTTCATTCTTGCATTCTTTCAAAATCCAGTTTGCTATTTCATCTGGTCCATGCGATTTTCTGACATCAAGATTACTCAAGTGTTTCATTATTTCGTTCTTTGTTACTTCTATTTCTTTCATAGGGGGGACTTTCTCTTCCCATTCGATCTCTCCAGGTTGTATGTTCTCCCTTGTAAACACCGATTTAAAATGCTTGTTCATAATTTTTACCATTTCTATTTCCTCTGTGTATTCAACTCCTCCTTGTCATAATTTCTCTAATTCTTGTTTGTAAATCTGTAAAATAGTTTTGGTTGATCTTTACATTTTTCTATGACATCTTTTTCATATTTTCTTTTTTCGTCTCTGCACACTTGTACATATTCATTTCTATAACAAGTATATATTTTCCATTTTTCAGGTCTTTTGTCTTTCTTCCATTTGGTCCAAGCTTTATCTCTTCTGTCTTTCAACTCCTTACAACTTTTGTTGTACCAGCACTTTACATATTCTTTTTCTTGTTTTTGTCTTGGGACATACTTTTCCACTCCTTTTTTTTTTATAATTTTTTGTCAAAATATTCCATTTCTCTTCTACTGTTGTATCTTCTTTGTGTATTCTTTCCCAGTTTTCATTTTGAAAGAATTCTCTTATTTGATCAAAATTTGTTTTTTTACATCAATCTTCCTTTTCTATATTGTTCATTTCTTTTCATGTATTTTTCCCCATTTAGTTCTAGTTCTATCAATATGTGGTCACTTTTACTTATTGGTGCCTGGTATTCTATCTTTTCCACTATATTTCATGGTTCTTCTTCATTTCTATACCTAGTGTTTTCCCGAATCCAGTGTGTTATTATGTGGTCAATAATCATCTCAAGTAGAACATTTCCCCATGAGTCTTCTCCACCCTTTACTGTCATCTCTTCCCAGCAGACTTCTTTGCAATTAAAGTCACCCATCATAACTATTCTTCCTCCATCTTCCATTATCTTGTTTAATGTTATTTTTGTGTCTTCTAACATACTTTTATGTTCACTCTCTTCCCACGAGGCTGTTTTTGGGGGCACGTAGTTTATTACAAAATTTCTGCTCTTCTTATCTCTGTCTTCTACTTCTATCATAATCATCTCTACTCTATTCTTTCCATATGTGACACTCTTCACGTTTATATCCTTCTTAGTCAGGAACATAACTCCACCCCCTTGTTTCATCTCTCTGTTTCTAATCCAATAATTATATGCATTGTGTCCTATCCTGTTGGGTGGTAGTGGACCTTTTAATTTTGTTTCTACAATTCCCATTATGTCCGGTTCTTTTTTCTTCAGATACTCGTTCAGTTCATTCAGTCCTGTTATTGTTCCATCTATATTTGTGTAGGACACTTAACTTTGTTATTTCCATTGTATTTTCTGTTTCTTTTTTGTTTCTCTCTGTTATGGTCCATTTTCTCACTTTCATATTCACTACTCTCCAATAGAATTCTTCTTTTTCTGACTCAGTTTTGTTCTCGTTTTTTTCTTTAGCTTCTTGCCTTTTCATTTTTTCTTCCTCTCTTTCCTCTTTTTATCCATACCTTTTTATATTGCTCATTTGTTGCTAGCTTCCCTGTTTTTGCTAAGATATTCTCTGCTGTTGTTTGTGACCTGAACTTAATCTTAATTGGTCTGGTCTTATCTGTACTATATTTTCCGAGCCTAAACATCTCTTCAATTTGTTTCATGATTTCAGGTTCATCTTCCTGAACCAATTCTAGTAAACTGTTTACTTTTTCTTTTTCCTCTTTAATTCTTGTGGTTCTATTTTGGTTAAATTTCTCTTCAATTTCTAATATAATTATACATTTCTTTTTGTCTGCTAAGTCTCTTACTATATTCTCCTTCTGTCTCATCACTTTAATAACCGAGTCTTCAGTTTGTTCTTTCATTTGTTGCTTAATTATGTCAGTAAATGCAACTTTACTGTTTTCTTGGATTTTTTTCCAGCCCTGTGCTTCCTTTGCTATGGCCTCTTTATTGTCTTTATTATTCCTCTTTAATTCCTCATTCTCTTCTTTAACTTCTTTTAACTGTCTTTTTAATTCTTCTATTTCTAAAGTTAAGTTTTTGTTCGCCTTCTCTAGTTCTTCCAATCTTTCAACTCTCTGCGCAATCTTGGCTACGTTACCGAACCTGTTTTCCCAATGCTCGGTCATCTTATCAAGTTTCTCCTCTAGTCTTGCCAACGGGGGAGGTTGGTATCCCCCCCACCCTCTTTAAATCCCTGGAAACTATTATCATCACCTTCCACTGTGCTGCTCTTATCTATACTTCTGATCTTTACATTTTTGTTGATCCTGTCGTCACCGAAATCATCATCGTCGGTCCGCCTTTTGTTTACAAGACGCCTGGCCTCCTGGACCATGTCCCCCTCTTCCTCATTTCCTTCCATTTCCCTCAACAATCCCTCCCCTTCTCCTTCCTTATCACCCCCCACTACACCACGAGCTCTCCCCTTCCCTATAAGTACAATAAGACACTTCCTGGACGTTGAGATCCATGTAGATTTTCCTTTTTCTTCGGAACACTTGCCGTCCATTCGACGAAAGGGTGTGTGTCTGTGTGTGTGTGTGTGTGCTAGGTGCCCATTGTGTTGCAACATACTCTAATTTAGGTCTTATCAGTGCAATCACTATTTTCTTTATCATTTCTTCATCCATGTAGTCGAAGGCCACTTTCATTGGTCTTAATAAGTTAAATGTCTCTCCAACTAATTTATTGACATGTTTATCAGGTGTCAAGTCACTTGAGATAATCACACCCAGGTCCCTTTCTGAGTCAACTTTTTTGATTTCCTTGTTACCAATTTTATATTTACCCAATATTTTATTTTTGCTTTTTCCAAATTCCATTATACTACATTTCTTAATGTTAAAGTTCTTTTCATACCTCTGACTCCATTCCCATATTTTGTCCACATCTTCTTATAGCGATTTGCAATCTTCTGTATTTACCTAGTTGATTTATATGCTCATGGTGACCTATTTTTGTACCTCGCAAGATCAAGTTTGTTCTTAAATTCTTGTATTGTGTTTGCAAACACTATTTCTTCATCCAATTTGTTCCATATATCTATCACTCTGTGTGGGAAGCTGTTCTTTTTCAGGTCTCTTCTGTAGTTATCCTTTTTGAGTTTCATTGCATGTCCTCTTGTTTTTCCTCTGTCCCACTTTAATTAGTCCTCTCTATCAAGGCATTCTTTTCCTTTCACAATTCTGTTGATGGTTAGTAGGTCCCCTTGTTCTCTTCTTTGTTCCAGGGTTGGCAATTCCAGTTCGACCAGTCTTTGTTTATATGTCAGGTTTGCAAGTGTTGGGACCAACTTTGATGTTGCTCTTTGTATTCTTTCTAATTTTCTTATATTCATTTTTGTACTGGGTGACCATATCAGTGCTGCATATTCCAGTTTTGGCCTTATCAGGGTTTGTAATATTTTCTTGATCATTTCCTTATCCAGGTACTTAAAGGCCACCTTTATTGATCTCAACAAATTGTATGCTTCTCCGACTATTTTATTTATATGTTTATCTGGTGACATGTCTTTGGTGATGATTACTCTTCTTTTCCATCAACTTTAAATTGTCCTGTTATTCTCTTCTTGCTTTTTCCAAATTCAATTATACTACACTTCTTGATGTTGAATTCTACCTCCCATCTCTTGCTCCACTCTGAGACTTTGTTCAGATCCCTCTGCAATAAGTCACAGTCTATTTTGGAGTTTATTCTCTTTAATAATTTTGCGTCATCCGCAAAGCAGTTCATGTAACTTTCAATGCCTTTGTCCATGTCATTTACATATATAGCAAACATTATCTGAGCTAGTACTGATCCCTGTGGGATGCCACTACTCATTTCTTCCCATTTTGAATATTTGTCTCTGAGCACCACTCATTTTATTCCATGTAGGAAGTCCTCCATCCAATTCAATAGTTTTCCATGTATGCCTCCTATTGTTTCCAGTTTATGTAGTCATTTTCTGTGTGGTACCTTGTCAAATGCCTTTTGTAAGTCCAGGAATGCACAGTCTGCCCAGCCATCCCTTTCTTGCAATATGTCTATCAATCTTGAATGGAAACAAATTAAATTAGTGACACATGATCTTCCTTGTCTGAATCCAAATTGCCTTGGGTTCAGTATTTTATTCTCCTCCAGATATTTTAGGCTTACTCTCATGAGTAATTTGGCATCATCAGCAAAGAAGTTCATGTAACACTTCACTCCCTCATCCATATCATTTATACATATGGCAAACATTAAAGGAGCCAATACAGAGCCTTGCGGGATGCCACTTATCACATCTTCCCAGTTCAAATTTTTGTCTCCAAGTACCTCTCTCATTTTTCTTCCACTTAAGAAATCCTTTATTCAGTCCAGCAGCTTACCTTGTATTCCTCCTATTGTTTCAATTTTTCTTATTAACTTTTTATGTGGTACTTTGCCAAAAGTCCAAGAAGGAGCAATCCGCCCAGCCATCTCTCTCTTGTATTATCTCAATTAATCTTGAGTAAAAGCATGTTAAGTTTGTGGTACACGATCTTCCACTCCTAAAGACAAATTGTTTAGGGTTTAATATTTTATTCCCTTTCAAGTGTTTGATCCATTTGTTTCTGATAACATTTTTGCATATTTTTGCTACTGTGCTTGTAAGGGATACTGGTCTGAAGTTTGTAGGATCTTCTTTGTTTCCTCCTTTATATATTGGTACTATGTTTGGAGAAAAGTGGGAGGTGAGCCAGCTGTTGTTTGCGGATGACACTGCGCTTGTGGCAGGATCGGAGGAGGGGTTGAGGAAGTTGGTGACAGAGTTTGGGAGAGTGTGTGAGAGAAGAAAGATGAAGATAAATGTGGGTAAAAGTAAGGTGATGAGATGTAAAATGGGTGAAAGTGGCAGTAGACTGGAAGTGAGCATTTAGGGAGAGTGACTGGAGAAAGTGGATAGTTTTAGATACTTGGGTGCAAATGTGGCAGGAAAAGGTGGAGTGGAGGTAGAACGTAGATTGAGAGAAGCGAGTAAATGCCTTGGTGGATTAAAAAGTGTAATGAGGAATAGACATTTGGGAATGGATGCTAAGAGGAGACTGTATGAAGGAGTGATTGTGCCAACAGCACTGTATGGGGCAGAAACATGGAACATAAGAGAGGAAGAGAGAAGGAGTTGAAATGTGTTTGAGATGAGATGTCAGAGAAGTATGAAGGGGGTTTCTAGGCTAGATAGAGTGAGAAATGAGGAGGTGAGGAGAACAGGGGTGGAAAAGGAGTTGGTTGATAGGGTTGATGAAAGAATATTAGGATGGTTTGGACACATGGAAAGAATGAGTGAAGAAAGACTAGTAAAAGAGGTATGGAAGGCAGATGTGGAGGGAGTGAACATGAGGGGACGTCCTAGGATGAGGTGGATGGATGGGGTGAAGGCTTTGGGGAAGAGGGGAATGTCTGTTGATGAAGGACGGGAGAGGACAGAAGACAGGGGTGAATGGAGAATGGTTGTACATGGATGATGTTGTGATGTATGAGGTGGAATGGGTGGGGGGATGGGGAATGAGGTAGTATGCGTAAAATTTGACACAGTCCAAGGGGATTTCTCCCCGTCTTCTCATTTTATGTATGGGGGGACGGAGAGGGCGGGTTGCCAATTGAATAAAGCGGCCTTGCTGGGGATGTGCTGTATCTTGCAACACTGCTTCTGACCCAGGGCAGTGGACAAGGTGCAGGGATGACCTGTCATCCAGGAGGTGCTAAGATAAGAGGGAGGGTGGAGGGGAGTGGAGTGTATTCAGGGATGGAATGGGTGGGAATGATTTTATGCCTTTTTCTTTTTGGCTACCTCCCTTGTAAGGGGGAAAAAGCCTTGGTATATGTATATGTATGTACGATGTTTGCGTCTTTCCAATCTTGCGTTACCTTTCCTTCTTTGAGTGAAAAGTCTATTATCTTGTATAATTTGTCCGTCAGTTCGTCTATACACTCTTTCAGTACCCAATTTGCAATTTCATCTGGTCCATGCGATTTTCTAACATCTAGGTTTTTTTCATTTGGTCACTTATTTCTTTCTGTGTTACCTTTATTTCTTTCATTTTAGGGGATCTTTCTCGTTGTCCATCTTCCCAAATTTGTGAGCTCTGAATTGTAAAAACAGACCTAAAATGTTTGATCCTAACTTCTGCTATTTCTGTGTCATCTATATATTCTTTATCTCCTTCACGCAGTTTTACAATTTTGTGTTTGTCTTTTAATTTATCATTTACATGTCTGTAAAAGAGTTTAGGTCGATTCTTACATTTGTCTATAATATCTTTTTCATAGTTTCTTTTTCTTTCCTGTGTATATTCACATACTTGTTCCTAAGTTTTATATATGTTTGCCATTTGGATTTTTTTCTCTTTTCCATCATTTCCAGGCTTTGTCTCTTCTGTCTTTAGCCTCATTGCACCTTTTGTTATACCAACACTTTATATAAATCTCTTTTTGCTTCTTCTTTGGTACATATTCATCAATTCCTTCCTTGTACTTTTCTTTGAATATGTTCCATTTGTCTTCCATCTTTGTTTCCTCTTTGGAGAATTTATCCCAGTTTGTGTTTTGGAATTTTTTTTCTAAGTTTTACAAAATCTGTTTTGTTGTACATTAATCTTCCTTCTCTATGTTTTCCATTCCTTTTTACATCATTTTGTTCTTTTAATTCAAACTCTATAAGTACATGGTCACTCTTTCCAATTGGTGTTTTATACTCCATTTTGTTCACAATATCCAGTTCAGAAGTTAATATTAAGTCTAGTTTCGACAGTTCCTCATTGGTTCTATATCTAGTATTTTCCTTAACCCATTGTGTTAAGGTATATTTGATGTATGTATGTATGCTTATCCTTTACATGGAAAACCCAGAAGCTCTACAGTGGCTGGCAGCCCTCAGGCTCACCCACAGATTTCTTTAGGAAAAAACTTTGGACTGTTGCCTGTGTTGTCAATCCATCAATTGTTGTCTTAAGTTTTACTTTATTGCCTCAAGTTTCACTAAATGGAAAACCTACAGTCCTAAAGTGACTGGCAACAGTCCTCTTAACCTCCCACAGATCTCTCTGGGAAGAGACTTTGGAGCTGTCTATGTGGTATCATTATGGGACTGTTTCTGTGTCCCTTGCTCAAAGTTGTAGGAAGAGGAGAGTAGTCACTAGCTGTCAGTTTCCTATGTGTAACAAATAGAGTTGAAGCAGAGAGGGATCTTGGGCCCAGTCTAGAGACCAAGTGTCAGTGAGGGGATTGATGGGTTATGAAAATGGACAACTTTATTGTCCATCTTACAAGACACATGCAGGTACCTATCATTGGTCCCTGTCTGCATTGTATTGGTGTAAGATGGTTTCTACGTCATCATATGAGAGTAGTATGTGGGGTGCAGTTGCTGATTGTAAGCTCTCCATGTAAGAAATACAGATGAAGCTGACAGAAAGATCCTGGATCCAGTCCAGAGACAGAAACGGCCCTTCAGGGCACCTTCTGATGGAGGTGAGAAGGTTGATAAGTTTTGAAAATGGGCAGCACTGTTGTCCATCTTGTAGGGCTATCACAAAGTTTTTAAAAACAATAAAATAACATGTAGTCTATACTGAAGTTCAACTAGATAAAACTGGCTTAATCTAAAAATATATATATATATATATATATATATATATATATATATCTATATATATTTATACATCACTGTTCAGTAATGTCGTTACACATTAGTAATTGCACTAAAAACCCACTATTATTTTGGATTTAAGAAAAGAAGGAAATAACAAATTTCCGTATATTTCAATCACTTGCTGTGATCCTCTTCAAGCGGAATACATAGACAAGAGAACATATATATCTTATATACAGATGAGAGAGGTAAAGTTAGGGAACATGGACAAGACATCTCATGTGGCATCTAGATTGTTGCGCGGGTTTTGTGGCAAATCGTCCGCTTTTACAATAGGAGATAATTTATTAACTGCCAAGGTGGTTATGCAATCTGGCCAATGGTCACCAGATTACATAACCACCTTGGCAGTTAATAAATTATTTCCTCATATTGTAAAAGCGGACGATTTGCCACAAAACCCGCGCAACAATCTAGATGCCACATGAGATGTCTTGTCCATGTTCCCTAACTTTACCTCTCTCATCTGTATATAAGATATGTATGTTCTCTTGTCTATGTATTCCGCTTGAAGAGGATCACAGCAAGTGATCGAAATATACGGAAATTTGTTATTTCCTTCTTTTCTTAAATCCAAAATAATAGTGGGTTTTTAGTGCATATTTATATATATATATATATATATATATACCAAATTACTTACCATAAAGTTCTGCACAGCAAGTGGCTGGCATGATGGATGTTCTGCTAAAGGTGTAGGGGGAGGTACTGCTGTGATAACCGAGTACATGTTGGCCAAACCAATTGTATGGCAAACACTGTTGATCTGCTCTTGCATCAGTGTGTCTATTTGGGCATCCAGTTGTCCCTGCATAAAACAAATTAAAAGATGCAACACTGAGAAAGTAATTTAGTATTTATGCAAGAAGTACATTATCATAATAATAACAACAATACCTATCTACACAGTATGGGCCTCTTCCCCCTTATACAGGAGGTAGCTATGCCAAAGGCACATACCCATTCCCACCCATTCCACTACCCTTCTTTCCCTCTATCTTAGCTCATTGTGGATGAAGGGTTGTTCTAGTCTCCTGCCCACTGCCCAGGTCAGAAGCAATGCAATGCAGGAAGATACAGCACATCTCCTGCAGGGCTGCTTCACTTAAAATAGTGAACCCCTCTTCTCCATACCCACATGTGGAAAACAGTGAGGGAGAAATCCCTTTGGGCTGCATAAAAAATTATTCATATACAACCATTCTCCACTCACACCTATCCCCTGCCTTCTCCCTTCCTTGCTTAACAAACATTCCCCTTTTGTTCAAAGGCCTTATCCCCATCCATTATTCTCATCCTTGGTCATCGCTTCAAGTTCACTCCATCCACCTCTGCCTTCCATACCTTTTTTGCCAATCTTTCTTAACTTATTCTTTCTATGTGTCCAAAACTTCCCAATAATCTTTATCAGCCCTATCTGCCAGCTCCCTTTCTACCCCCACTCTCCTCTTTAACTCTTCCTTCTTCACTTGGTTGAACCTTGTAACCTCTACCATACTCCTCAGACACTTCATCTCAAACACATTTAAACTTCTCCTTTCTGTCTCTTTTAAATTCCAATTCTCCACCCCATACAGTGTTGTAAGCACAACCACACCTTTATATAATCTTCTATTTATAGTACAGGAATACTTTGTGCAGGCACCTGTCATTGGTTCCACAGGTACATAATTACCATGCCTCATATCATGTGTTATTATAACTGTTCTGGCTGTAAATGTAACATCATCATTATTCTTAAAGTCAAAATATTAATAGTAATACATAATATATGAGGCATAGTAATTACAAACCTGAGGGACCAAAGACAGATATCTGCACAAGGTGGTCCTGCAAGATGTACATTAGTCATCTCCCTGCTGTCCAACTTCAAAAGTGACCAACATCCTCTCCTCCATCTGGAGGCACTGCCACAAGGAGATGACACTTAATCTTTGGACTGGGCTCAAAATATCTATCAACTTTGACTGCATTTCTTCCACCTTTTCACATAAGGAGAGCTGGCAACTGGTGACTAGTCCCTTCCTCCTAGTGCTACAAGCTGCCAAAACAGAAACAGTCCCATAGTAACATATTACAGCTATATATCCAAAGTTTCTTCCTAGAGAGATGTGTGAATGGGTCCAGGGATTGGTGCTAGGAACTGGAGGCTTCATGTTGCCAATCAACAAAACCCAAGGCAACAATGGTTATTATTATTACAAACCTGTATCATTTCCAACTTATGGCCAGTAGTATGAATGAGAGACAATGTAGATTGCAGCTTCATGTTGCCAATCAACAAAACCCAAGGCAACAATGGTTATTATTATTACAAACCTGTATCATTTCCAACTTATGGCCAGTAGTATGAAGGAGAGACAGTGTAGAGTGCAGCTGGTAGAAGCAATTGAGAAGATACACGGCTGACTCCACAGTACCAAGCCCAGCAGCACTTTCATTAATGGCTCCAACCAAAGGATCAACAACACAACTCACAATCTGAGATGAAGACATGTAAAAATTTGTCATGATATTGCATTTAACATCTACCTACTTAGAGATGATTAGAATAGAATTGGGAGAAGTACATCCCTTGGGCCTTGTTATCCCTTCATCTATTCTAAATCTCCCTCCACTTACATCTACATTATAAATTCCCTTTTCCTTACTTGACAGACATCCCACAAGCATCCAAAGCCCCCTTCACACTATCCATACACCTCATTCTTGGTCTTCTCAATATTACGCATAATCTTATGTTACAAACCTGTGTAAAGTCATTTTGCCTGTCTTCAATCATGGTGGAAGCTGTGACAATGTCTTTTAGAAGCGCCAGGGTCATTGCTACTCCAGGAGTTGGGGCAAGAGTATCTCCAGGAGGTTCCACACGCTCACAAAGACGAGACACCTGAAAACCGAAATTCATTAATGAATGTTATCCATGAAATATATCTGGCTCACATCCTACTTCCCTCTATATCACTCCATAACTACCCTAAACACATACATGTTGAACAACCATAGTGACATTGCACGACCCTGGTGCAGCCCAATCTTCACCTCAAACCACTCACTCTCCATTCCTTCCCCCCACATATACTCTACTACTGTGAAAAAACATTTGATCACCCTCAACACACTTCCCCTTATGTCATACATCTGCAACGCATTCCATAACACCTCTCTTTCAACCTTGTTATATGCTTTCAACTCAATATAATCCTAAAACCTTTACCCTGTACATAAACTTTTTAGATACATCAATACAAAACAATTATCTACAATCCTCTTCCTTTCCTACACCATCCTTCCTCAATAATTCCCTTTGTTTCCCTCCTAATCCTTTCAGTTAAACTACTCTCCTTGAAACTAATGTATTCATATTTTCCTTTTATAGTTGAACTAGACATGCACTCCTCCAGTCCACTTCCTGCCCTTAAGATGGGAGTGGGTCAGACCATTTTTTGACCAAAACTTATTATCTTTTTAATATATCTAGAAATGTTTTACAAGGTATAAGGAATACATTTTGAGTAACCAAAGTTTGAAAAATATAATTTGGGTGTGGCAATAGTTCAT
>NC_134813.1:42543566-42601066 GCF_046742065.1 Oratosquilla oratoria | reverse complement strand
ATAATGGAAGAGATGGCAGTAAGGGGAAGATGGGCAGAATATTTTAGGGAGTTGCTAAATGTGAAGGAGGATAGGGAAGGAAAGATAGCTGCAGTGGGAAATGCGAAGAAAATGAGAGTGATGAATGAGGAGAATGGAGGAGAAATAAGGAAGGATGAGGTGAAGGCAGTTGTAAAGATGATGAAAGCAGGTAAGGCACCTGGTCTGGATGGATGCCATGCAGAGTGTCTGAAAAAGGGAGGTTCAGTGATGGTGGACTGGTTGGTGAGGTTATTTAATGTTTGCTGGAGAGAGGGTAGAGTACCGGAGGACTGGAGAAGTGCCTGTATAGTTCCTCTTTACAAGGGAAAAGGAGACAAGTGTGAATGTAGTAGTTTCAGAGGGATTAGCCTGTTAAGTGTAGTAGGGAAGGCTTATGGGAGGATCTTAATTGAGAGGATTAGGAGAGGAACAGAAGGAGTAATTGGTGAGGAACAGTGTGGATTTAGGACAGGTAGAGGTTGTGTAGATCAGATCTTTGTGGTAAGACAGATATGTGAGAAAGCTATAGGAAAGGGGAAGGATGTTTTTTGGGCTTTTATGGATCTGGAAAAGGCTTATGATAGGGTAAACAGAAAGGCACTGTGGGAGGTTATGCAGATTTATGGGATAGGAGGAAAGCTT
Organism: Oratosquilla oratoria; assembly: GCF_046742065.1. Taxonomy (NCBI): domain Eukaryota; kingdom Metazoa; phylum Arthropoda; class Malacostraca; order Stomatopoda; family Squillidae; genus Oratosquilla; species Oratosquilla oratoria. Next base: position 42,600,403 of record NC_134813.1, on the reverse strand, counting down.
TTGGGAGCTGTCAAGAGTTTTTATGAGAGGAGTAGAGCATGTGTCAGGATTAGAAATGGAGAGAGTGAGTGGTTTGAAGTAAAGGTGGGACTTCGTCAAGGATGCGTTATGTCGCCCTGGCTGTTCAACTTATACATGGATGGGGTGGTGCGAGAGGTGAATGCTAGGGTAGTGGGTCAGGGATTGGAGATTGTTAAAGAAAATGGAGAAAAGTGGGAGGTGAGCCAGCTGTTGTTTGCGGACGACACTGCGCTTGTGGCAGGGTCAGAGGAGGGATTGAGGAAGCTGGTGGCAGAGTTTGGGAGAGTATGTGATAGAAGAAAGCTAAAGATAAATGTGGGTAAAAGTAAGGTGATGAGATGTACAAGGGGTGAAAGTGGCAGTAGACTGGAAGTGAACATTAAGGGAGAGCGACTGGAGGAAGTGGATAGTTTTAGATACTTGGGTGCAAGTGTAGCAGGAAAAGGTGGAGTGAAGGTGGAGGTAGAATGTAGATTGAGAGAAGAAGCGAGTAAATGCCTTGGTGGTTTAAAGAGTGTAATGAGGAATAGACATTTGGGAATGGATGCGAAGAGGAGACTGTATGAAGGAGTGATTGTGCCAACAGCACTGTATGGGGCAGAAACGTGGAACATAAGAGAAGAAGAGAGGAGTTTGAATGTGTTTGAGATGAGGTGTCTGAGAAGTATGGTGGGGGTTACTAGGCTGGATAGAGTGAGAAATGAGGTGAGGAGGAGAACAGGGGTGAAAAAGGATTTGGGAGATAGGGTTGATGAAAGAATATTAGGATGGTTTGGACACATGGAAAGAATGAGTGAAGAAAGACTAGTAAAAGAGGTATGGAAGGCAGATGTGGAGGGAGTGAACATGAGGGGACGTCCTAGGATGAGGTGGATGGATGGGGTGAAGGGGGCTTTGGGGAAGAGGGGAATGTCTGTTGAGGAAGGAAGGGAGAGGATGGAAGACAGAGGTGAGTGGAGAATGCTTGTATATGGAAGATGTTGTGACTGCACGAGGAGGAATGGGCGGGGGGTAGTATGTGTGAATAAATTTTGATGCAGCCTGAAGGGATTTCTCCCCGTCCTCGCCTTATATGCAAAGGGGGACGGAGAGGGGGGGTCGCCGATTAAATGAAGCGGCCTTGCTGTGGATGTACTGTGTCTTGCGACACTGCTTCTGACCCAGGGCGGTGGGCAGGGTGCAGGGATGACCCGTCATCCAGGAGGTGCTCAGATGAGAGGGAGGGTGGGAGGGGTGTGGAGTATATTTAGGGATGAAATGGGTGGGAGTGTTTTTATGCCTTTCCCTTTTTGGCTACCTCCCTTGTAAGGGGGAAAAATCCTTGGTATATGTATGTATATATATATATATATATATATAGATAAATATTGTATATATATATATTATATATATATATTATATATGTATATATATATACATATATTATATATATATATATATATATACATTATATATACATATATATACATATATATTACATATATATATAAATATATATATATTACATATATATATATATATTATATATATAAATATATATATATATATCATATATATATATATATATATATATATATACATACATATATGTTGATGCTTGTGTTTTAGAGAAAGTGAAACAGGATGCATATGATAGTTTGTGGGTTGAGTTAACCCAAACAAATGGACAAAAAATGAATATAGGTGTAATATATAGGCCAAAGACATTATCATTAGCAGACGACAAACTGTTATTTCAAGAACTGTCTAGTTTCTGCAACCGGGATTTATTGATAATGGGTGATTTCAATTTTACTGACATTGACTGGATGACCCTTGAACATGGCCATATAGGTAGTCGCTTGGTTGATTTTCTTGGTGACAATTACTTAATTCAGCATGTAAAAGAGCCCACAAGATATGGAATCTTACTCAATCTTTTGATCACTAGCCGCGAAAGCATGGTAATTGATGTAGAAGTCGGTGAATCTGTTGCAAATAGCGATCACAACTTAGTCAGATTCAAACTCCTAAACAATTTTAGAATAGATACTTGTGCTTCTAAAATACCCGATTTCAGTAAAGCTCAGTTCATAGGACTACGTCAGGAGCTTCAGCTTACAGATTGGGAGACAAAATTAAACGAAAGGCCTGTAGATCAGATGTGGGAAATATTTCAAAATACGCTCACTAAGATGATTCAAGCTTACATTCCTTTTAAGGACAGACATCCCCTAAATCAGGCTCGCCCAAAGTGGCTCGACAAAGAAACTGAAAAAAGTATTCCTAAAAAGAGACAGGCTTATAAAAAATATAAGTGCTCGGGTGCATCTAATGACTATCAAAGTTATGTATCAATACAGATTTAAAAAAGACAATAAGAAAAAGAAAACGACAGTACGAAATGAACATCGCTGATAAATCCAAAGAGAATCCCAAAGAATTCTATAGTTACATTAGAGATAAAAAGGTTGTTAGGAATCACATTGGTCCACTATTATCTGCTGACGGTCAACTTGAATATTCAAATGAAGGAATGTGTAATATCTTAAACAATTATTTTAGCTCGGTATTCGTAAACGAAACACCTCAAAGTGAATTCCAAACTGAAACCTGTGAAAAGTCTGGGATAAACTTACTCACTACGGTAAATATAACAAAAGAAAAAAATAAAAGGTGTATAGACAAACTCAAAGTTAATAAAACACCAGGGCCTGACGGTTGGCATCCAAGAATCTTAAAGGAAATGAAAAATGAGATTGTTGTTCCATTAGAAATTATTTTCAAGAAATCTATCATATCCGGAGATGTCCCAAGAGAATGGAAGCTAGCTAACGTTACTCCCATATTCAAAAAAGGTGACAAAATGAAACCAAATAACTATAGGCCTACAAGTTTGACTTCAATCGTAGGAAAAATAATGGAAACTATCATCAGAGATGCTATCGAACATCATTTAGAAAGTAACCGTTTGATAAATGATAGCCAGCATGGTTTCAGACGGAAATGTTCTTGCGTGACTAACTTACTCGAATTCTACAACACAGTTATCTTGAATTATGACAAAGGAAACAATATAGATTTAATATATCTAGACTTTGTAAAAGCTTTTGACATCGTCCCACACGAAAGACTACTTACTAAATTAGCTTCACACGGAATAAGTGGTAGCCTATTAGGTTGGACTAGTAATTGGTTGTATGGTCGAAAACAGAGAGTTGTTTTAAATGGAAAAACTTCTGGATGGACAAGTGTTGCAAGTGGAGTTCCTCAGGGTTCCGTTCTTGGGCCACTTCTATTCATAGTATATATAAATGATATAGACCATGGACTAAAATCTACTGTTTCCAAATTTGCTGATGATACAAAAATGTGCGGAGTGGCAAATGATCACTCAAACCAATTAGATATTCAAGAAGATTTAGATAAATTACAGCAATGGTCTGAAAAGTGGCTAATGAAATTTAACACAAGTAAATGCAAGGTAATGCACATAGGTAAAAATAACAGTAAGTACGATTACAAGTTATTTGGAAATTCGTTAACAAAAGTGGATAGTGAAACAGATCTCGGCGTAATTATCAGTAACGACCTCAAATCATCCAAGCAGTGTATTTCAGCCTCTGAGAAAGCAAATAAGATTCTGGGACTGATTGCGCGATCTTTTGATTTCAAAAGTCCATCACTAATTAACAAGCTATATAAATTGTTAGTTCGTCCACATTTGGAATATGCTGTTTCCGTATGGTCACCGAATCTCATTAAAGACATTGACAGACTGGAAAAAGTACAACGGCGAGCCACAAAACTGATTCCAAATATCAAAAATAAATCATACGAAAATCGACTAAAGCACATGAATCTGTTTTCCCTAAAAAAGCGTAGACTCAGAGGTGACTTGATACAGGTCTTTAAGATTTTAAAGGGAATTGACAACATCAAAAGTGACCAAATTTTCACACTGAATGAGAATCAGACAAGAAACAATGGTCTCAAACTGTCCGGAAATAGATTCAATTTGGAAGTAGGTAGAAACAACTTTGCCAACCGTGTAGTTAATGAATGGAATAAACTTCCTGCACAGGTAGTGCAATGTAGTTCAGTTCGAAGCTTTAAGAATCATTTAGATAAATACCTAAGTAAGATGCTGTAATGATTATAATTTATTTTATATTATTTGTTTTTGCGAGAGGTGAATGCTAGGGTAGTGAGTCAGGGATTGGAGATGGTTAAAGAAAATGGAGAAAAGTGGGAGGTGAGCCAGCTGTTGTTTGCAGACGACACTGCGCTTGTGGCAGGGTCAGAGGAGGGATTGAGGAAGCTGGTGGCAGAGTTTGGGAGAGTATGTGATAGAAGAAAGCTAAAGATAAATGTGGGTAAAAGTAAGGTGATGAGATGTACAAGGGGTGAAAGTGGCAGTAGACTGGAAGTGAACATTAAGGGAGAGCGACTGGAGGAAGTGGATAGTTTTAGATACTTGGGTGCAAGTGTAGCAGGAAAAGGTGGAGTGAAGGTGGAGGTAGAATGTAGATTGAGAGAAGCGAGTAAATGCCTTGGTGGTTTAAAGAGTGTAATGAGGAATAGACATTTGGGAATGGATGCGAAGAGGAGACTGTATGAAGGAGTGATTGTGCCAACAGCATTGTATGGGGCAGAAACGTGGAACATAAGAGAAGAAGAGAGAAGGAGTTTGAATGTGTTTGAGATGAGGTGTCTGAGAAGTATGGTGGGGGTTACTAGGCTAGATAGAGTGAGAAATGAGGAGGTGAGGAGGAGAACAGGGGTGAAAAAGGATTTGGGAGATAGGGTTGATGAAAGAATATTAGGATGGTTTGGACACATGGAAAGAATGAGTGAAGAAAGACTAGTAAAAGAGGTATGGAAGGCAGATGTGGAGGGAGTGAACATGAGGGGACGTCCTAGGATGAGGTGGATGGATGGGGTGAAGGGGGCTTTGGGGAAGAGGGGAATGTCTGTTGAGGAAGGAAGGGAGAGGACGGAAGACAGAGGTGAGTGGAGAATGGTTGTATATGGATGATGTTGTGACTGCATGAGGAGGAATGGGCAGGGGGGTGGGGTGGGGTAGTGTGTGTGAGTAAATTTTGACGCAGCCCGAAGGGATCTCTCCCCGTCCTCTCCTTATATGCAAAGGGGGACGGAGAGGGGGGGTCGCCGATTAAATGAAGCGGCCTTGCTGTGGATGTACTGTGTCTTGCGACACTGCTTCTGACCCAGGGCGGTGGGCAGGGTGCAGGGATGACCCGTCATCCAGGAGGTGCTCAGATGAGAGGAAGGGTGGGAGGGGTGTGGAGTGTATTTAGGGATGAAATGGGTGGGAGTGTTTTTATGCCTTTCCCTTTTTGGCTACCTCCCTTGGAAGGGGGAAAAAGCCTTGGTATATGTATGTATGTATTTGTTTTTGTTTTGTTATCTTTTGTCTGTCTGATTTTCATTTATTATTAGTTATATGTCAATTTATTATTATTTACTATTTACCTGTTTGTTTATTATTTTAACTATACCTATGCATTTATTTATGTATTTTATTTGTTATTTACATTACTATAGTTTTTATTTATTATTTTATTGTTATGATTTTTTTTTTTTGCATCCGACCTAGATATGGATCAAAAGGTCTCCTGTCGGCATGCTCCGCCTTTGTAATTCTTTGTAATATATGTATATATATGCATATATGTATATATATGTATAAATGTATATATATATATATATTATATATATATAAATATATATCATATATATAAATTGTATAGGAGCAAATAATTCTAATCAAGAATTTGCAGCTAAGTAAACATCATTCTTTTTTTTTTTTTAATATCTCAACAGTAGAACAATCAAAGACATTGGATGGTAGACAATTCCATTCATGAACAACACAACTGGAAAGAAAGAAAGAAAAAAACAAAGAAAGCCCCATTTGAAATAATTTTCCAGCAATTTTGCAGCCATTACTTCTAGTTGTATTGAAGGTATCAATTGAAATATATTTTCCGTGCTCATATTTTTTTAAATTTTGAAAACCTTAATTAAATCACCTCTTAATCTCCATTTCAAAAGGGTAAACAATTTCAACTCACTTGGCCAATCTTCATACAGCTTGTTACACAATCTAGGAATGAGCTTTTTTTTTTCTTTTTTACTTTTCGTTGAGTTTTACTAATTTCTATGTCCTTGTCATAATATGGAGATCAGCAATGAACACAATATTCTTGGTTAGGTCTAACATGAGCATTATGATTAAGAATAATTTCTTCAGTTCTAAACTCAAAATTTCTTCCTGTAAATCCAGCTAATATATTAGCAGTTTTTACAATCTACAAGTAGTGATCATACAGGTGGACTAGACACATTACTATTACCAATATGAAGTATTTCATATTTATTGATAATGAAGAACATCTGGGAATCTACTGCCCATTTATACAGTGTTCAAATCAAATTGTAACTCTTGTTGTGTTAAAGCTATTACTTTATTTGCAATTTTGGTGTCACCTACAAATTTCGATATTTTACACTTTTACATTTTCATCCAGGTCCTTAATGTATACAGGAAAGGATACACAAGTCAAAAATAGGCCCTGAGGTACTCCAATCTGAAATCTATCAGTGAATGTGTCCTACTATACCATGAACTTCTAGTTTATTTAATAACTTTTTATGTGGGACTTTATCATATGCTTTTTGAAAGTCAATGGTACTTACCTGAAGGATGGTACTATGATAGAAGTGAAGAAGATTACTGATCTTGTACAATTGAACAGGCTTTTTGTTTTCTCGTCCTGGTTCACTGACAATCATCTGCTCAATACGAGTCTTCAAGGGACGGCAAACACTCTCTGATACACTGGCCAGGGTTGTACTAATCTGCTCAGCAGTATCTATAAAATAATATGAGAGTAAATCACACAAAGGTAATACTTAAAAAACTCTATACACCAATACTTCCCCATTATAAGGGAGGTAGCCAGCCAAGGCATGCACCCATCCCACACCCATACAACACCCACTTGTTTCTTCTTTTTTCGGAGCTCCTTGTGAACACAAGGTCATTCCTGCTCCATGCCAGTGTCTGGGTGAGATACTATCTATCTACCTACATCTATCTATATACCAAGACTTTTTTCTACTTATAAGGGAGGTAGCCAAGTCAAGGGAACATACCAACTCCCACCCACTCCAATTCCCTCCATCACCCTTTCTTCCCTCTCATTTTAGCTCCTCATGGATGATGGGTTATCTCTGTATCCCAACCACTGCCCTGGGTCAGAAGCAATGTAACAAGAAACAGTAAATTCACAGCAAGGCTGCTTTACTTAATCAGCGACCACCCCCCCTCTGTCCCCTCATGCAGAAAAAAGAGTAGACAGGGAGAAATTCTTTTGGGCTGCATTACATTACCATTCACACATAAGCACTCTCCTACACCCCATTCCCTGCCCCTCCCTTCCTTGCATCATCTATACACAGCCATTCTCCACTCAAACCTATCTCCTTCACCCCATCCATCTATCTCATCCTAGGTTATCCCCTCAAATTCACTCCCTCTACCTCTGCCTTCCACATCTCTTTTACTAATCTTTCTTAACTCATTCTTTCCATGTGTCCAAACCATCCCAAAACTCATCAGCCCTATCTATCATCTCCTTTTCCACTCCCACTCTCCTCCTCACCTCCTCAATTCTCACTCTATCTAACCTAGTAATCCATATCAAACTTCTCAGACATTTCATCTCAAGCACATTCAAACTTTTACTCTCTGCCTCTCTAAAATTCCACAGATACAATGCAGCAAAATACATTATCTCCATGGCAGACTCCAGCTTAATGTATATCATTAGGGATAACAATAGATGATTCTATTCCAGTAAGGGATAACCCCTGTAATGAAAATTTTAACCGGAGACTAAGGTCCTAATCTAAAACAATACATACATACATATACCAAGGCTTTTTTCCCCTTACAAGGGGGGTAGCCAAAAAGAAAAAGGCATAAAATCATTCCCACCCATTCCATCCCTGAATACACTCCACACCCCTACACCCTCCCTCTAATCTTAGCACCTCCTGAATGACGGGTCATCCCTGCACCTTGTCCAGTGCCCTGGGTCAGAAGCAGTGTCACAAGACACAGCATATCCACAGCAAGGCCGCTTCATTAAATCGGCGAACCCCCCCCTCTCCGTCCCCCCATTGCATAAAATGAGAGGACGGGGAGAAATCCCTTCGAGCTGCGTCAAATTTTGCTCACACATACTACCTCACCCCCCATCCACCAGCCCATTCCACCTCATGCAATCACAGCATCATCCATATACAACCATTCTCCATTCACCCCTGTCTTCTGTCCTCTCCCGTCCTTCCTCAACAGACATTCCCCTCTTCCCCAAAGCCCCCTTCACCCCATCCATCCACCTCATCCTAGGACGTCCCCTCATGTTCACTCCCTCCACATCTGCCTTCCACACCTCTTTTATTAGTCTTTCTTCACTCATTCTTTCCATGTGTCCAAAGCATCCTAATATTCTTTCATCAACCCTATCTCCCAACTCCTTTTCCACCCCTGTTCTCCTCCTCACCTCCTCATTTCTCACTCTATCTAGTCTAGTAACCCCCTTGGTGGATTAAATGCCTTGGTGGATTAAAGAGTGTAATGAGGAATAGACATTTGGGAATGGATGCTAAGAGGAGACTGTATGAAGGAGTCATTGTGCCAACAGCACTGTATGGGGCAGAAACATGGAACATAAGAGAAGAAGAGAGAAGGAGTTTGAATGTGTTTGAGATGAGGTGTCTGAGAAGTATGATGGGGGTTACTAGGCTAAAACAATAAATAGACAAATAAAATACATATACCAACAGCTTTTTTCCCCTTACAAGGGAGGTAGACAAGTAAAAAAGGCATATCCACTCCCACCCATTTCATCACCACATATTCCACACCCATTAACCACCTCTCCCTCCCTCTTTTCTTGGCTCCTCGTGGATGACAAGTCATCTTGGCATCTCGCCCACTGCCCTGGGTCAGAAGCAATGTAGCAAGGCGAAGAGGAGAGCAGATGTGAAATGGGGTAAGATTAAGACAGAAAATTTCTAAAGTAATAAAAAGATGTTTTCAAAAGAAATTAAGAGAGGAAGAGGAGGTGGATCAAGTAGAGAAGAAAAGGTAAAAGGTGGAGATGGAGAGATGATAATGGAAGAGAAGGCAGCGAGGGGAAGATGGGCAGAATATTTTAGGGAGTTGCTAAATGTGAAGGAGGATAGGGAGGGAAAGATAGCTGCAGTGGGAAATGCTAAGAAAATGACCGTGATGAGTGAGTAAATTGGAGGAGAAATAAGGAAGGATGAAGTGAAGGCAGTTGATAAGATGATGAGAGCAGGTAAGGCACCTGGTCTGGATGGATGCAATGCAGAATGTCTAAAAAAAGGAGGTACAGTGGTGGTGGACTGGCTGGTGAGGTTATTTAATGTTTGTTCCAGAGAGGGTAGAGTGCCGGAGGACTGGAGGAGTGCCTGTATAGTCCTGCTTTACAAGGGAAAGGGGGACAAGTGTGAGTGTAGTAGTTTTAGAGGGATCAGCTTGTTGAGTGTAGTTGGGAAGGCTTATGGGAGGGTCTTGACTGAGAGGATTAGGAGAGGAACAGAGGGAGTAATTGGTGAGGAACAGTGTGGTTTTAGGACAGGTAGGGGTTGTGCAGATCAGATTTGTGTGGTAAGACAGGTATGTGAGAAAGCTATAGGAAAAGATGAGGATGTTTTTTGGGTTTTTATGGATCTGGAAAAGGCTTACGACAGGGTAGACAGGAAGGCACTGTGGGAGGTACTGCAGATATATGGGATAGGAGGAAAGCTGATAAGAGCAGTCAAGAGTTTATATGAGAGTAGTAGAGCTTGTGTTAGGATTAGAAATGGAAAGAGTGAACGGTTTGAGATAAAAGTGGGACTTAATCAGGGATGTGTTATGTCGCCCTGGCTGTTCAATCTATACATGGATGGGGTGGTGCGAGAGGTGAATGGTTAAAGAAAATGGAGAAAAGTGGGAAATAAGCCAGTTGTTGTTCGCTGATGACACTGCGCTTGTAGCAGGATTAGGGGAGGGATTGAGGAAGTTAGTGACAGAGTTTGAGGTGTGTGAAAGAAGGAAGCTGAAGATAAATGTGGGCAAAAGATAGGGTGACGAGATGTACAAGGGGAGAGTGACAGCAGGCTGGAAGTGAGCATTAAGGTTGAGAGACTGGAGAAAGTGGATAATTTTAGATACTTGGGTGCGAATGTGGCAGGAAAGGGAGTGGGGGTGGAGGTAGAATGTAGATTGAGAGAAGTGAGTAAATGCCTTGGTGGATTAAAAAGTGTAATGAGAAATAGACATCTGGGAATGGATGCTAAGAGGAGGTTATATGAAGGAGTGATTGTGCCAACAGCACTGTACGGGGCAGAAACATGGAACATGAGAGAGGAAGAGAGGAGTTTGAATGTGTTTGAGATGAAATGTCTGAGAAGTATGATAGGGGTTACTAAGCTAGATACAGCGAGAAATGAGGAGGTGAGGAGTAGAACAGGGGTGGAAAAGGAGCTGGGAGATAGGGTTGATGAAAGAGTATTAGGATGGTTTGGACACATGGAAAGAATGAGTGAAGAAAGATTAGTAAAAGAGGTGTGGAGGGCAGAGGTGGAAGGAGTAAACATGAGGGGGCGTCCTAGGATGAGATGGATGGATGGTGTGAAAGGGGCATTACAAAGGAGAGGAATGTCTGTTGAGGAAGGACAGGAGAGTACAGATGATAGGGGTGAATGGAGAAGGGTTGTGTATGGATGATGCTGTGATGCATGAGGGTCAGTGGGATGGGGGGTGAGGAAGTATGTATGAGAAAAAATCTGACGCAGCCCGAAGGGATTTCTCCCCATCTTCTCCTTTTCTGCATGAGGGGACAGAGGGGGGGGTCGCTGAATTTATGAATCGGCCTTGCTGTGTCTTGCGACTCTGCTTCCGACCCAGGGCAGTGGACAGGATTTAGGGATGACCCATCATCCAGGAGGTGCCAAGATAAGAGGGAGGGAGGAGGGTGGAGGGGAGTAGAATATGTAGGAAATGGAATATGTGGGAGTGGTTTCTATGCCCTTTTCTTTTTGGCTACCCCCCGTGTAAGGGGGGAAAAAGCCTTTGGTATATGTATGTACTTACCAATGGTATCACACTTTGAGAAGAGGATTTGTGCAGCTTCTCGTTCACTGGGTAAGGCTTGATGTACCCATGCCAGCATGTCTCCCACATATCGTAAAGGGTCATGAGCCTGTAGTTCTATGGGTCTGGGAGCACCACCAGGACCTCCAACTGTCAAGGCATCCAAGAAACCACGGACCAACCAACCCCGTCTTACCACACACCATTCTTCCACTACAAGACTAAAAAGTAAAAAGAAATTACTGTAAAATCATGATAAAATACTGGCTTGGGACCTCCTTTTCATAGTTTTCACCCATGAAAAGTCATGCAATAGTAAAAACGAGAAGATTGATAGTATTTATTGGAAAAAAAATAGCAATAAATAAAATAAAATTGAAAGTGAAATGTGAGATTGAGTCTAGGGTTGTGGTCAGTCAGGCATCTAGAGAAAGGAAAGGAGGAACATAAGGAGTTACTTTGTTGGTGAAAGAAATATATGTAGCTGAACAGAAGGAAGTGTCCTCAAGGATCAAGTAGGTAAAAGCAACAAAAGGATGTAAGGTGTCAGCATTTGTGTGCATGGACCTGGTAGAATGCTATCACCATACTCCCATACATGCCATCAAACGTGAAGGGACTACTGATCCCCTTTTCTGTATTATTTTCCCCACAAAATCATGGGATTCTGTGATTCAACCACCATTCCTTACAAATAGGAAAAGGCCACTGGTCTATGTACATATACAAGAACTATAGTCTATGTGCTCCAAGGAGTCCATACTGAGTGTGGCATATGTCATGATTTACTACCAGCCATTCTACCAAATCAATCTTAGTACATGTTTATCACTCACTCTCTTTTATTTCCCATCTAAGTGCTATTAATTTTTTTATGTTCTGTATATAGTACAGGAAGCTGTATAGTACGAGTATAACTTTTTAGGATTATAAAAATTATGTGAAGAAGTTATATGACATGTGGCAGTGCTTTTTCCCCATGTTACCATGCTGAGGTGGGATGGGGTGGGTAATCCTAAGAACAGATACTCATTGTACTTTACAAATTCCTTCACTATACACAGAACATTAAACAAAACAATTTCAAATAGCACATCTATCTATATGCCAAGGGCTTTTTTCCTCCTCCCCATTCCATCCCTAACAAACTCCACTCCCCTCCACCTTCTTCCCTCCCTCTTATCTTAGCACCTCCTGGATGACAGGTCATTCCTGCATCTCACCCACTGCCTTGGGTCAGAAGCAGTGTCGCAAGACACAGTACATCCACAGCAAGGCCACCTCATTAAATCAGTGACCCCCACCTCCATCCCTTCATGCAGAAAAGGAGAAGACTGGGAGCAATCCCTTCAGGCTGCATCAATTTATTTCTCACACATACTCCCTCACCCCCCAACCCCCACCCACTCCACCTCATGCATCACAGCATCATCCATACACAACCATTCTCCATTCACCCCTATCTTCTGTCCTCTCCCATCCTTCCTCAACAGACATTCCCATCTTTCCCATCTCTTCATCTGCACCTTTTAACTTTTCTTCTCTACTTGATTCACCTCCTCTTCCTCTCTTAATTTCTTTCAAAACATTTTTTTATTACTTTCAAAATTTTCTGTTTTACTCTTACTTCATTTCACATCTGCTCTCATCTTTGCCTCCTTTATCTTATGCTTTACTTCTCTTCTCTTTTCTTTGTACCTCTCATATGATTTCCTCCTATTTTGTAACCAATCTGTGAAAGCTCGCATCTTCTCTTCTACAACCTTCTTTGCTTCCTCATCCCACCACTCACTACCCTTCCTTCTATTTCCTCCCGCCCTCCTTGTTCCACACATTATCTTTGCATACCTTGTGACTCCCTCCTTGAACCATCCCCATTCCTCCTCCACTCCTAGTTCTACTCTATCCACTCCTTCCCACTCTTCTCTCAGCTTCTTCAAAGGATTACAAAGGCGGAGCATGCCAATAGGAGAGCTTTTGGTCCATAACTAGGTTGGATATGAAAAAAAAAAATTATAATGATAAATAAATAGAAATTATAAGATGAATAATAAGTAATAAAATAAATGCAGAGGTATAGTTAAATAATAAACAAACAGGTAAATAGTAAATAATAATAAATTAAGAGATAACTAATAATAAATGAAAGGCAAGCAAATTATAATGAACAGACAAATAATAACAAACTATATGAAATAAATGGCAGGCATTACAGCATCTTGCTTAGGTGTTTATCTAAATGAATCTTAAAGCTTCGAACTGAACTACATTGCACTGCCTCTGCAGGAAGTTTATTCCATTCATTAACTACATGGTTGGTGAAGTTGTTTCTACCCACTTCCAAATTAAATCTATTTCCTGACAGTTTGAGACCATTATTTCTTGTCTGATTCTCATTCAGTGTGAAAATTTTGTCACTTTTGATGTTGTCAATTCTCTTTAGAATCTTCAAGACCTGTATCAAGTCACCTCTGAGTCTATGCTATTTTGTGAAAATAGATTCACATATTTTAGTCTATTTTTGTATGATTTATTTTTTATATTTGGAATCAGTTTTGTGGCTCGCCATTGTACTTTTTCCAATCTGTCAATATCTTTAATGAGATTCAATGACCATACAGAAACAGCATAACAGATGTGTATAACTGTATGCAGTTCAATAAAAAATACCGTGCCTTATTGCCTTATATAAAGTTAATTACATTTTCAAAGATGAAAAAAAAATTAGTAATACCAATTTCTTTTGAGCTCCCACTTACTTAAATAAGACAGGCCTTTCCTGAAGGTAAGCCATAGCCTGTGGAAGGAGTGGAGATGGATCAGGACTGCGGCACTGTGCTAAGCTCCAACGATACAGGCGCTCTAATCCAGCTTCTTTGTAAACATTCATTTGCTCCATGGCATCTAGAGCAGTTTTTTGATGTCCAGTCTATAAGGGATTGCAAAATTAATACACCTTCATTCTCTAACTGCTAAGGCAGTTCTCAAAATAGCTTTAAATAAACTCATATTCAAGACTTACATTCCAGTTTCTATTTCACACAAACACACACATACACATACACATATTCAAGAATTTAAGAACAAACTTGATGCTGAAAGATACAAAGACGGGTCACTACGAGCATAGCTCCCTTCTCATATAATACAATTAGGTAAACATAACCAAGTAAATCCACACACATACATACATATACCAAGGCTTTTTCCCCCTTACAAGGGAGGTAGCCAAAAAGGGAAAGGCACAAAATCATTTCCACCCATTACATCCATGAAAACACTCCACACCCCTCCACCCTCCCTCCTATCTGAGCACCTCCTGGATGACGGGTCATCCCTGCACCTTGTCCACTGCCCTGGGTCAGAAGCAGTGTCGCAAGACACAGCACATCCACAGCAAGGCCACTTTAGTAAATCGGCAACCCCCCCTCTCCGTCCCCCCATTGCATAAAAGGAGAGGACGGGGAGAAATCCCTTCGGGCTGCGTCAACTTTTGCTCACACATACTACCTCACCCCCCATCCCCCCGCCCATTCCACCTCATGCAATCACATCATCATCCATATACAACCATTCTCCATTCACCCCTGTCTTCTGTCCTCTCCCATCCTTCCTCAACAGACATTCCCCTCTTCCCCAAAGCCCCCTTCACCCCATCCATCCACCTCATCCTAGGACGTCTCCTCATGTTCACTCCCTCCACATCTGCCTTCCATACCTCTTTTACTAGTCTTTCTTCACTCATTCTTTCCATGTGTCCAAACCATCCTAATATTCTTTCATCAACCCTATCTCCCAGCTCCTTTTCCACCCTTGTTCTCCTCCTCACCTCCTCATTTCTCACTCTATCTAGCCTAGTAACCCCTATCATACTTCTCAGACACCTCATCTCAAACACATTCAAACTCCTTCTCTCTTCTTTTCTTATGTTCCATGTTTCTGCCCCATACAGTGCTGTTGGCACAATCACTCCTTCATACAGTCTCCTCTTAGCATCCATTCCCAAATGTCTTTTCCTCATTACACTCTTTAATCCACCAAGGCATTTACTCGCTTCTCTCAATCTACATTCTACCTCCACACACATACAATTAAGTAAATACAAACACACACACATGATTCTGTGTCTAGGTATATTAGAAAATTTGAGAATAGGAGATGGAACCCAAGGAGTGTGGTTCATTTCCTGTACACTACAATTAGGTAACAAGTAAATACACACACTCAAAAGAATGTAGGGAATAACTGGTAGACAAAATTCAGTATTATTGCATGTTTATTCAAAGAAGGAATACGTATCAGTGGTATGGTCCCCACACAGAATGAAGGATGTAAGCAAGATCAAGAGAATACAATGGGTAGCAACCAAATTGGTTCCTAGTCTGGCACCTAAACCACATGAGGAGACTAAAAGCAATGGATCTGCCAAAACTGATGAATCAAAGATAAGGAGGATATGTGATTACAGTATTCAGGTTGCTGTAAGGAATAGACTACATTTACACATGCAAAAATACTTGGAATAGTTTTGTAGGTGATAAAGCCAAAGCTAGAACAATACATGACTTCTAATCAAAATATGATAATTAGAAAATAAGGATCTAGACAAAGTTGAAGTCATACATCAAGCTGAAAGAAGGTATGATAAATTGTGGAGTAAGAGACAGGATTTCATGAGCATTGCTCTATTCTTGTATATTACCTATCTATATACCAAGTCATCCCCCTATAAGCAGGTAGTCAACAAAGGCACATATCAACTCTCACTCAATGTTTCCCTCTTATCTTAGCTTCTCGATGATGAAGAGTCATCCCTGTCTCCTGCCCACTGCCCAGGTCAGGGGCAATGCAGCATGACACAGTACATCCAAAGCAGAGCCCCTTTATTTACATAGCAACCTTCCTTCCTTGTCCTATCATACAGAAAATATAAAGGAAAGGGAGAAATCCCTTCAGATGAGTCAAAATATCATCCATACACAATCATTCTCTACTCACACCTATCCCTACTTTCTGCATTACTTGCTCAACTGACATTCCCCTCTTGCTAAAGGCCCCTTTCACCCCATCCATCTATATCATTCTTGTTCATCCCATCAAGTTCATTCCATCCACCTATGCTTTCCACACAAATCTTTCTTCACTTATTCTTTCCATGTGCCCAAGCCATCCCAATAATATTTCATCAGCCCTATAAGGACATAAGAATGAAGGAGATTGCAAGAGACCATAAGGTCTACACTAACCAGTTCTATGTCCATTACCACCTATCATCCCCATCCATAAAATTATAACCTTCTCTTAAAACAACCAATAGTTTCAGTGCTCACTACATGGTTACTAGTCTATTCAATTCATTAACCACTATTGGTAAACCATTTCTTGCCTATTTATACTTAGTATTATTGTCCAGTAAACTTTTGTGGTCTTTCAATTTAGTTAATATTTGTGTAAAACTACATGTATATTATTTCTTATTTACACTTTTGTATATTTTTGTCATCTTATTTCTTCAGGGACCTCAATGGAAATAAACTTCTTATTGGGCTTCTTTGAATTATCCTTAGTGCATTATTATATTCAAACCTGTGATCCAGTCTACATTATTTACATTTGCTGATTAATTCGTTTGTATTGTTTATTGCCTTGAAGTGCGTGTAAAATTATTTTATATTGAAATAAATCTGAAAAATATAAATTTGTCCAATTTAGATCCATTACTGCAAGTCTTACCCTGTTGCCTTAATATAATGACCTTGTATCACCCTAGTTAAAACCCTTGACCCATCTAAATGCCTGTATTGGACCAACCCACACTCAATGTCTTTCCAGAGTGTATGACAGAAAATTTTGAAAATAATAAAAAGATGTTTCAGAAAGAAATTAAGAGAGGAAGAGGAGGTGAATCAAGTAGAGAAGAAAAGGTAAAAGGTGCTGATGGAGAGATGATAATGGAAGAGAAGGCAGTAAGAGGATGATGGCAGAATATTTTAGGGAGTTGCTAAATGTGAAGGAGGATAGGGAGGGAAAAGTAGTTGCAGTGGGAAGCGCTAAGAAAATGACCGTGATGAGTGAGGAAAATGGAGGAGAAATAAATAAGGATTTAGTGAAAGCAGTTCTTAAGATGATGAGAGCAGGTAAGGCACCTGGTCTGGATGGATGTCATGCAGAATGTCTGAAAAAAGGAGGTACAGTGATGGTGGACTGGCTGGTAACATTATTTAATGTTTGTTTCAGAGAGTGTAGAGTGCCGGAGGACTGGAGGAGTACCTGTATAGTTCCACTTTACAAGGGAAAAGGGGATAAGTGTGAGTGTAGTAGTTTCAGAGAGATTAGTTTGTTAAGTGTAGTTGGAAAGGATTATGGGAGGGTCTTGATTGAGAGGATTAGGAGAGGAACAGAGGGAGTAATTGGTGAGGAACAGTGTGGGTTTAAGACATGTAGAGGTTGCGTAGATCAGATTTTTGTGGTAAAACAGATATGTGAGAAAGCTATAGAAATAGGTAAGGATGTTTTTTGGGCTTTTTTGGATCTGGAAAAGGCTTATGATAGGACAGACAGGAATGGACTGTGGGAGGTATTGCAGATATATAGGATAGGAGGAAAGGTTTTAGGAGTTGTCAATAGTTTTTATTAGAGTAGTAGAGCATGTGTCAGGATTAGAAATGGAGAGAGTGAGTGATTTGAGGTAAAGGTGGGACTTCGTCAGGGATGTGTTATGTCACCTTGGCTGTTCAATTTATACATGGATGGGGTGGTGTGAGAGGTAAATGCAAAGGTGGTGGGTCAGGGATTGGAGATGGTTAAAGAAAATGGAGAAAAGTGGAAGATAAACCAGCTGTTGTTTGTGGATGACACTGCATTTGTAGCAGGATCAGAGGAGGGATTGAGGAAGTTAGTGACAGAGTTTGAGAAAGTACATACAGGGTCTAACAGATAAATCTGTACAAACTTTGAAGAGGTTTTAAGCACTTAAAAAGTAACATATGGCAATTCTGATTGTTTCCAGATACTTCCATTTGTCTAATAATTTAGCCAGTTGTATACTAGCACCGGTGCAATAAACATTAAGCAATGGAACAAGCCAAACGTTCAGCCATATGCGAACTTCGTCGCGCGGGTCACACTCCTAGCGCCATAATAAGGATGCTAAAATACTCCAGACAAACTGTTTACGATGTTTGTAAACGTTTTGATGAGACCGGCGAAGACCAACGAGCTGCTCACAAGCCCAGAAGGGGCAGAATTCTAACACCTCGCTTTTTAGCTGGTCTCAAGAGAAGTGTCAATGCAAATCCAGCCTTACCATTATCGACATTGGCAAAGAAGAGAGGTGTCAGCACAATGACAATTCACAGAGCATTAAAGAAATTGGGATTAACCTCATTCTCACAAGGAAAAAGACATCTTTTGACACGAAAAATGAAAGAAATCCGCTTGACCAGGTGCCAAAAGCTGTTGAACTGGATGAAGTCGAATGGCTCAGTCATCAAGTTTTTTTTCCGACGAGAAGATTTTCACGGTTGATGCGACTTTCAATAAGCGGAATGATCGCTGGATAGCCTCCTCATCCTCAGAGGTTCAACACAAGACAACGACGAAGAAACCAGCAAGTGTCATGGTGCTCTGTGTGGTGTCAACTGAGGGGGACGTCTTCATTCACTTCTTCAACAACAAGGAGAAAGTCAATGCCGTTGTCTATTGCAAAGTTCTAGAAGAGAAAATAATACCCTGGATGAAAGATAAGGCTAGTGGCAACCAGTTTGTCTTCCAACAAGACTCGGCTCCAGCCCACACAGCGAAGAGGACCACCAACCTTCTCGAAGAGTCAAATGTGCAGTTCTGGAACAAAGAGTTGTGGCCCTCAAATTCGCCAGACCTAAACCAGAAGTATAACAACCCTGAAGACAGACATCAAGAAGGCTGTGGGATCAACGCTGTATCCAAGTTTCGTAGTTGAAAGCGTCATAACAGTTGAAGGTGGTTACATTGAATGAAATCATTGTTCTTATTACCTTTTCTAAATATACTGAAAATTTCATAACTCTCTGTTTATTATAACCCGAGATATTAATCTTAAAACATGTAATAAGAAGTTGTACGGATTTATCTGTTAGACCCTGTACATACATACATGCGTAGATCAGATTTTTGTGGTAAGACATATATGTGAGAAAGCTATAGGAATAGGTAAGGATGTTTTTTGGGCTTTTATGGATCTGGAAAAGGCTTATGACAGGATAGACAGGAATGGATTGTGGAAGGTATTGCAGATATATGGGATAGGAGGAAAGCTTTTAGGAGCTGTCAAGAGTTTTTATGAGAGTAGTAGAGCATGTGTCAGGATTAGAAATGGAGAGAGTGAGTGGTTTGAGGTAAAGGTGGGACTTCGTCAGGGATGTGTTATGTCACCCTGGCTGTTCAATTTATACATGGATGGGGTGGTGCAAGAGGTAAATGCAAAGGTGGAGAGTCAGGGATTGGAGATGGTTAAAGAAAATGGAGAAAAGTGGGAGATAAGCCAGCTGTTGTTTGTGGATGACTCTGCGTTTGTAGCAGGATCAGAGGAGGGATTGAGGAAGTTAGTGACAGAGTTTGGGAAAGTACATACATACATACATACATATACCAAAGGCTTTTTTCACCTTACATGGGGGGTAGCCAAAAAGAAAAAGGCATAGAAATCACTCCCACCCATTCTATTTCCCATATATTCCAATCCCCTCCATCCTCCTCCCTCCCTCCTATCTTGGCACCTCCTGGATGACAGGTCATCCCTGCATCCTGTCCACTGCCCTGGGTCAGAAGCAGTGTCGCAAGACACAGCACATCCACAGCAAGGCTGCTTCATAAATTCGGTGACGCCCCCCTCTCGTCCCCTCATGCAGAAAAGGAGAAGACGGGGAGAAATCCCTTCGGGCTGCGTCAAATTTTTTCATACATACTTCCTCACCCCCCCATCCACCACCCACTCCCCCTCATGCATTACAGCATCATCTATACACAACCCTTCTCCATTCACCCCTATCTTCTGTCCTCTCCCATCCTTCCTCCACAGACATTCCTCTCTTTTGTAATGTCCCTTTCACACCATCCATCCATCTCATCCAAGGATGCCCCCTCATATTCACTCCTTCCACCTCCGCCTTCCACACTTTTTTTACTAATCTTTCTTCACTCATTCTTTCCATGTGTCCAAACCATCCTAATACTCTTTCATCAACCCAATCTCCCAGCTCCCTTTCCACCCCTGTTCTCCTCCTCACCTCCTCATTTCTCACTCTATCTAGCCTAGTAACCCCTATCATACTTCTCAGACATTTCATCTCAAACACATTCAAACTCCTCTCTTCCTCTCTTATGTTCCATGTTTCTGCCCCGTACATTGCTGTTGGCACAACCACTCTTTCATATAACCTCCTCTTAGCATCCATTCCCAGATGTCTATTTCTCATTACACTTTTTAATCCAACAAGGCATTTACTCGCTTCTCTCAATCTACATTCTACCTCCACCCCCACTCCTCCCTTTCCTGTCACATTTGCACCCAAGTATCTAAAACTATTCACTTCCTCCAGTTTCTCACCCTTAATGCTCACTTCCAGCCTACTGTCACTCTCTCCCCTTGTACATCTCATCGCCTTACTTTTGCTCACATTTATCTTCATCTTCCTTCTTTCACATACCTTCTCAAACTCTGGCACTAACTTCCTCAATCCTTCCTCTGATCCTGCTACAAGTGCAGTATCGTCAACAAACAACAGCTGCCTCACCTCCCACTTTTCTCTATTTTCTTTAATCATCTCCAATCCCTGACCCACTACCCTTGCATTCACCTCTCACACCACCCCATCCATATATAGATTGAACAGCCAGGGCGACATAACACATCCCTGACGAAGTCCCACTTTTACCTCAAACCACTCACTCTCTCCATTTCTAATCCTAACACAAGCTCTACTACTCTCGTAAAAACTTTTGACTGCTCTTAACCCCTTCCATACGGTGCCGCACACGTAGGCGTCATGAGGAGCAAGTGGATTCGCGACGCTGCCATATCGGCGTCTTGATTATATTTATTGTAGTCGCCCCTGTGTTTTTACATTCTCCCAAATGCGCCCTGGATCCCATTCTCTGTGGTTTTCAAAATTCGCGGGTGAAAGAGAGAACGATCGATATAAGCGGCGACTATATTTTATGATGCGAATATTATTTCGTTACGTCATACGGCTGGCATTGGCTGCTGCCCGCGAGATTTAAGTCCCGTACTGAAGTGGTTAACAGCTTTCCTCCTATCCCATATATCTGCAGTACCTCCCACAGTGCCTTCCTGTCTACCCTGTCATAAGCCTTTTCCAGATCCATAAAAGCCCAAAAAACATCCTTACCTTTTCCTATAGCTTTCTCACATATCTGTCTTACCACAAAAATCTAATCTACACATCCCCTACCTGTCCTAAACCCACACTGTTCCTCACCAATTACTCCCTCTGTTCCTCTCTTAATCCTCTCAATCAAGACCCTCCCATAAGCCTTCCCAACTACACTCAACAAGCTGATCCCTCTGTAACTACTACACTCACACTTGTCCCCCTTTCCTTTGTAAAGCAGAACTATACAGGCACTCCTCCAGTCCTCCGGCACTCTACCCTCTCTGAAACAAACATTAAATAACCTCACCAACCAGTCCATCATAACTGTACCTCCTTTCTTCAGACATTCTGCATGACATCCATCCAGACCAGGTGCCTTACCTGCTCTCATCATCTTAACGGCTGCTTTCACTTCATCCTTCCCTATTTCTCCTCCATTTTCCTCACTCATCACTCTCATTTTCTTAGCACTTCCCACTGCAACTACCTTTCCCTCCCTATCCTCCTTCACATTTAGCAACTCCCTAAAATAATCTGCCCACCTTCCTCTCACTGCCTTCTCTTCCATTATCATCTCTCCATCTGCACATTTTACCTTTTCTTCTCTACTTGATTCGCCTCCTCTTCCTCTTTTAATTTCCTTCCAAAACATCTTTTTATTACTTTCAAAATTTTCTGTCATACTTTCTCCATTTCACATCTCTCCTCTTTGCTTCCTTTATCTTATGCTTAACTTCCTTTCTCTTTACTTTGTACCTCTTATACGATTCCCTTGTCCTAATTTGTAGCCAATCTATGAATGCCTGCTTCTTCTCTTTTACACCCTTCTTTGCTTCCTCATCCCACCACTCACTACCCTTCCTTCTATTTCCTCCCGCCCTCCTTGTTCCACACACCATCTTTGCACACCTTATGACTCCCTCCTTGAACCATCCCCATTCCTCCTCCACTCCTAGTTCTACTCTATCCTTTACTCTCTCCCACTCCTCTCTCAACTTCTTCTTATACTCATTCTCCTTTTTTTCCTCATTTAAGCAGTTCACTCTAAGTACCTCCCTACCTTCTGCCCTTTTCCTCTTTCTCCACCTATTCTCCACTCTCAATTTACCTTCCACCAGGAAATTATCTGATATTCCCCCACTCTCTCCCCTTAGAACATGTACATCCTTAACTCTTCCTACCATACTCCTGGTCACCACTATATAGTCCATTAACGCTCTATCTGCCACCCTTCCATTCACCACCCTCTCCCATGTGTACTTATGCTTGACTTTCTTCTTAAACACTACTTGCTATCATCAACTCCCTTTCAAGACACATCTCCACCATCAATTCTCCACTACAATTTTTACCTGGAACTCCATACTTCCCAATCACTCCACCTATTGGTTCATTTCCTACCCTAGCATTTAGGTCTCCCAATACAACTATGTTGACATTTCTCCCTAATCCCTCTATGAACTCATTTATATCTACTCAAAAAGCCTCCCTTTCCTCTACGCTCTTTTCACTACCAGGCCCATACATACTTACAAAAACCCACATCTCCTTTCCCAGCTTCACCTTCATCCACATCAACCTTGATGAAACCTCCTTCCACTCCACTACCCGCTTACTTATCTCTTCACTTACTAGTATAGCCACCCCTTCTCTCCCTCGTCCCCTCTTCACTCCTGAGTACCTCCCAGCTACACTCCCAAACTCACAGTTGCCCTTTCCTTTCATTTTAGTTTCACTCAAAGCCAGTACATCCATCTTCTCACAACCATACTGACTATCTCTTCCCTTTTACTCTCATCTGTACCACATCGACGCACATTAAAAGACCCAAACCTTAGGGTATTGGTTGGAAAGCTCCCAGGCCCTCTTATGTCTTTACTTTCTTTTTTAGGAATATCCCCTTTTGGGGCTACAGGCAGTAGGACTCCTAATCAAGTTGAAGATAAACGTGGGTAAAAGTAAGGTGATGAGATGTACAAGGGGTGAAAGTGGCAGCAGACTGGAAGTGAGTATTAAGAGAGAGAGAATGGAGGAAGTAGGTAGTTTTAGATACTTTGGTGCGAATGTGGCAGGAAAGGGAGGAATGGAGGTGGAGAAAGAATGTAGATTGAGAGAAGCGAATAAATGCCTTGGTGGATTAAAAAGTGTAATGAGAAATAGACATTTGGGAATGGATGCTAAAAGGAGATTGTATTTATCTAGTTGTAATATACGGGAAGGGAGCTATGCTTGTGGTGACCCATCTTTGTATCTCTCCGCATCAAGTTTTTTCTTAAAATCTTTAATAGTATTTGCACATACTGTTTCTTTATCTAAGTTATTCCAGGTATCCAGCACTCCGTGTGGGAAGCTATTCTTTTTCCGATCTCTTCTATAGTTATCCTTTTTGAGTATTTTTACATGACCTCTTGTTTTTCCATTGTCATTTTTTAGTAAGTCATTTCTATCAAGGATTTCCATTCCTTTCATGATCATAAATATAGTCAGTAGATCACATCTTTCTCTTCTCTGCTCCAATGTTGGTAGTTCCAATTTCGATAATCTTTATTCATATGTTAATTTGGAAGGAGCTGGTGGCAACGTTGTAGTTGCTCTCTGTATTCTTTCTAGTTTCCTTATATTCTTTTTAGGCTGGGTGACCATAGTGTTGCTTCATATTCCATTTTTGGTCTAATCAATGTAACTAATATTTTTTTTAATCATTTCTTCATCCAAATAGTCAAATGCCACTTTCATTGACCTTAACCCATTAATGAGGACTGGCAGGATATCCTGCCACTGCCTATATTCAAGTCAGGACACATTGTATTCAGTTCTAGTGCACTGAACACTACTCGGGCAGATACCTACAGGTTTCATCTTGTTTGTCACCACCCCGGGTGTTGCTCTGATTCGTGAGTCTGTGTCAGTTACATGCTAGACACAGGAGTGTGAAGGCGCTTGTAAACATGTCTCGACCACCCAACAAACGAAGGTATATAGAACTATTTTTTTTTTTTCTTAGAATAGAATAGGTTCAGTGATGGTGGACTGGTTGGTGAGGTTATTTAATGTTTGCTGGAGAGAGGGTAGAGTACCGGAGGACTGGAGAAGTGCCTGTATAGTTCCTCTTTACAAGGGAAAAGGGGACAAGTGTGAATGTAGTAGTTTCAGAGGGATTAGCCTGTTAAGTGTAGTAGGGAAGGCTTATGGGAGGATCTTAATTGAGAGGATTAGGAGAGGAACAGAAGGAGTAATTGGTGAGGAACAGTGTGGATTTAGGACAGGTAGAGGTTGTGTAGATCAGATATTTGTGGTAAGACAGATATGTGAGAAAGCTATAGGAAAGGGGAAGGATGTTTTTTGGGCTTTTATGGATCTGGAAAAGGCTTATGATAGGGTAGACAGAAAGGCACTGTGGGAGGTTATGCAGATTTATGGGATAGGAGGAAAGCTTTTGGGAGCTGTCAAGAGTTTTTATGAGAGTAGTAGAGCATGTGTCAGGATTAGAAATGGAGAGAGTGAGTGGTTTGAAGTAAAGGTGGGACTTCGTCAAGGATGCGTTATGTTGCCCTGGCTGTTCAACTTATACATGGATGGGGTGGTGTGAGAGGTGGGTCTGGGGGTGGTGGGTCAGGGATTGGAGATGGTCAGAGAAAGTGGAGAGAGGTGGGAGGTGAGCCAGCTGTTGTTTGCGGACAACACTGCGCTTGTGGCAGGATCAGAGGAGGGACTGAGGAAGTTGGTGACAGAGTTTGGGAGAGTGTGTGATAGAAGAAAGCTGAAGATAAATGTGGGTAAAAGTAAGGTGATGAGATGTACAAGGGGTGAAAGTGGCAGTAGACTGGAAGTGAACATTAAGGGAGAGCGACTGGAGGAAGTGGATAGTTTTAGATACTTGGGTGCAAGTGTAGCAGGAAAAGGTGGAGTGAAGGTGGAGGTAGAATGTAGATTGAGAGAAGCGAGTAAATGCCTTGGTGGTTTAAAGAGTGTAATGAGGAATAGACATTTGGGAATGGATGCGAAGAGGAGACTGTATGAAGGAGTGATTGTGCCAACAGCACTGTATGGGGCAGAAACGTGGAACATAAGAGAAGAAGAGAGAAGGAGTTTGAATGTGTTTGAGATGAGGTGTCTGAGAAGTATGGTGGGGGTTACTAGGCTGGATAGAGTGAGAAATGAGGAGGTGAGGAGGAGAACAGGGGTGAAAAAGGATTTGGGAGAGAGGGTTGATGAAAGACTATTAGGATGGTTTGGACACATGGAAAGAATGAGTGAAGAAAGACTAGTAAAAGAGGTATGGAAGGCAGATGTGGAGAGAGTGAACATGAGGGGACGTCCTAGGATGAGGTGGATGGATGGGGTGAAGGGGGCTTTGGGGAAGAGGGGAATGTCTGTTGAGGAAGGAAGGGAGAGGACGGAAGACAGAGGTGAGTGGAGAATGGTTGTATATGGATGATGTTGTGATTGCATGAGGAGGAATGGGCAGGGGGGTGGGGGGTGGGGTAGTATGTGTGAGTAAATTTTGACGCAGCCCGAAGGGATTTCTCCCCGTCCTCTCCTTATATGCAAAGGGGGACGGAGAGGGGGGGTCGCCGATTGGATGAAGCGGCCTTGCTGTGGATGTGCTGTGTCTTGCGACACTGCTTCTGACCCAGGGCGGTGGGCAGGGTGCAGGGATGACCCGTCATCCAGGAGGTGCTCAGATGAGAGGGAGGGTGGGAGGGGTGTGGAGTGTATGTAGGGATGAAATGGGTGGGAGTGTTTTTATGCCTTTCCCTTTTTGGCTACCTCCCTTGGAAGGGGGAAAAAGCTTTGGTATATGTATGTCTTTGCTGATTATTACTCCAAGGTCCCTTTCCGAGTGCACTTTCTTGATTTCTTCTTCACCAATTTTATCATTTTTTGGAATTCTGTTTTTACTTTTTCCAAATTCCACTTCTTGATATTGAACACTTCCCACTTTTGAGTCCATTTCCAGATTTTGTCTAGGTCTGATTGCAATGAATCAGAGTCCTCCTCTGTTCTTACCCTCTTCAATATTTTTGCATCATCTACGAAGATATTCATATAACATTCAACTCCTTCATCCATGTCATTTATGTATATGGCAAACATGATTGGAGCCAGCACCAACCCTCGTGGAACACCACTTATCATTTCTTCCCATTTTGAGTATTAGTCTCTAATTACTACCCTCATTTTTCTCCCAGTCAGGAAGTCTTCCATCCATTCTAATAGTTTACCTGTGATGCCACCTATTGATTCTAATTTTCTTATTAATTTCTTGTGTGGTACTTTGTCAAATGCCTTTTGTAGGTCCAGATAGGCACAGTCTGCCCATCCATCCTTCTCTTCTATTATATCTATTAGTCTTGAGTAGAAGCAGATCAGGTTTGTTGCACATGATCTTCCTTGTCTAAATCCAAATTGGTTTGGGTTTAGTATAGATTTTTCTTCCAGGTGTTTAACCCATCTACTTTTGATCACTTTCTCACATATTTTAGCTACTGTGCTTGTTAGGGAGACCAGTCTGTAGTTAGTTGGATTTTCTTTGTTTCCTCCTTTATATATTGGTACAATGTTTGCATTTTTCCAGTCTTGTGGTACCTTTCCTTCTTTGAGTGAACATTTGATTATAGTGTGTATTTTATCTGTTAATTCTTCTACGCATTCCTTCAGTATCCAATTTGCAATTCCATCCAGACCATGTGATTTTCTGACATCAAGGTGTGGAAGACAGAGGTGGAAGGAGTGAAAATGAGGGGGTGACCTAGGATGAGATGGATGGATGGGGTAAAAGGGGCTTTGGGAAAGAGGGAAATGTCTGTTGAGGAAGGATAGGAGAGGACAAAAGACAGGGGTGAATGGAGAATGGTTGTATATGGATGATGCTGTGATGCATGAGGTGGAATGGGTGGGGGATAAGATAAGAGGGAGGGAAGGTGGGTGGAGGGGAGTGGAGGGTGATAGGGATGGAAAGGATGGGAGTGGTTTTTATGCCTTTGTTTTTTGGCTACCTCCCTTGTAAGGGGGAAAAAATCCTTTGGTGTATGTATGTATGTAAATTAAGGTGCCTAAGCCAGTCCTCATAAGGTAAATTTTTGACCCAATGTATAATTTTGGTCATTCTCCTCTACTGATTCTAGCAAATTAATAGCCATTCTATAGGACAGAGACCAATACTGTACCACATAGTCAAGGATGGGTCTAATGCCAGATATATTTTGATAACTACCTCTCCATTTCTATTTGTAACTGTGCTAACAATGAAACCTAATGCTCTGTTAGCTCTATTCCTGGTGCTAATGCACTGTTTCCCGAACTCAAGATCAGGACTGTCACACTCCTAAGCCTCTCTCTCATTCTGTTTTCTCTAAATATGTGTTATTTAAGCTATATCTGCTCTCTGGGATTGTAAACCTATGTTTAACACACTTCACCTTGATAAGGAAGTTCATCTGCTATTTCACCGACCATGCAAATAATTTGTCAAGATCTTTCTGCTGTTTCCCAGCATTTTCATCTTAACTATTTTGGTGTCTTATCTGCCAGCTCCCTTTCTACCCCTGCTCTCCTCCTCACCTCATTTCTCACTTTATTCAACCTTGAAACCCTAACAATACTTCTCAGACACTTCACCTCAAACACATTTAAATCTCTCCTCTCTGCCTCTCTTAAATTCCATGTCTCCACCCCATACAGTGTCATAGGCACAATCACCCTTTCATATAATCTGCTCTTTGCATCCATTCCCAGATGCCTATTTCTCATGACACTTTTCAATCCCCCAAAACATTTACTTGCTCCCCTCACTCTACAATTTACCTCCATCTCCACCCCTCCATTACCTGCCATATGCAACCCCTAATATTCAAAACTATCCACTTCTTCCACCTTCTCTCCTCTCAAATTACTTCCAACTTACTGCCATCCTCTCCCCTTGTACACTTCATCACCTTACTTTTACCACTTTTACCCACATTTCATCCCCACATACTCCACTCCCAATCACCACCCCTCCCTCCCTCTTTTCTTGGCTTACAACATAATAATAATACATAAATAAATATCAGAAACTGAAATGAAATTAACTATACTTTAACACTCCTGAAAATATGACCACACCTACCTGCAGTAAGAATTTTGTGTCCCCTCTGATTTTCTGAATCTTGTCCATAGTAACAAAAAAATCATTGGTAAATGAAGCATCCCTTGTAGGTCCTCGGATAACAGCCACTTCCTCAGGGCTCAAGAGATATGTCTTCACAAATGCTTCTGCAATCTCCTCTTCCATTGTAAGCTTTTGACTGTTACAGATATTAAAGAGAAGTACAGATTATAAGCTTGCAGTGAACATACATAACAACAAAGTTATATACATATATATATACCAAAGGCTTTTTTCCCCTTATAAGGGAGGTAGTCAAAAAACAAAGGCATAAAAACCACTCCCACCCATTCCATCCCTATCACACACCATTCCCCTCCACCCCCTTCCCTCCCTCTTATCTTGGCACCTCCTGGATGACGGTCATCCCCGCATCTTTTCCACTGCCCTGGGTCAGAGGCAGTGTCACAAGGCATAGCACATTCACAGCAAGGCCGCTTCAATAAATTGGCGACCCCCACTCTCCGTCCCCTCATGCAGAAAAGGAGAAGACTGGGAGAAATCCCTTCGGGCTGCATCAATTTATTTTTCACAGATACTCCCTCACCCCCATCCCCCACCCATTCCCCCTCATACATCACAGCATCATCCATATACAACCATTCTTCATTCACCCCTATCTTCTGTCCTCTCCCATCACTCCTCAAAAGACATTCCCCTCTTTCCCAATGCACCTTTTACCCCATCAATCCATCTCATCCTAGGTCACCCCTTCATGTTCACTCCTTTCACCTCTGTCTTTCTCCCCTCTTTTACTAGTCTTTCTTCATTCATTCTTTCCATGTGTCCAAACCATCCCAATACTCTTTCATCAACCCTATCTCCCAACTCCCTTTCCACCCCCGTTCTCCTCCTCACTTCTCACTCTGTCCTCTCTTTCTTATGTTCCATGTTTCTGCCCCATACAGTGCTGTTGGCACAATCATTCCTTCATACAACTCTTAGTATCCATTCCCAAATGTCTATTTCTCATTACACTTTTTAATCCACCAAGGCATTGACTTGCTTCTCTCAATCTACATTCTACCTCCACCTCCACTCCTCCCTTTCCCACCACATTTGCACCCAAGTATCTAAAACTCTCCACTTCCTCCAATCCCTCTCCCTTAATACTCATTTCCAGTCTGCTGCCAATTTCTCCCATTGTACATCCCATCACTTTACTCAAATCTTCAACTTCCTTCTTTCGCACACCTTCCCAAACTCTGTCACTAACTTCAATACATGAGACTTAATACTAAAAGTCTAACACTAATTGCTGAAACTTTTCCCTCACTCAAAAGAAATAGCCCAGTTGTATCCAGAATAATGCAAGTGACCTATATTGCAGGAAAAGGGTTTATGTTGGAATGCTAAGGATTTTGCTGAATCTAACAAAAAACAGATTTAACCAGCTGAAGGGAATATCCAGACTTGAAAGTGTTAATGTCAACCCACTAATAACATATTTGAGTTATTACAGAGATCCTTTTAGTTAGCTAATGCCAAACTATTCCAGTAATAATCTTGACTTGATTGTACTAGAGTAAGATCCATTTAATCTACCTCTGTGCTTGAAGAGAATTTGTCTGATAAATGAGATGGCGCGTTTCTGACTTGGTTGCCTGAAGACGCTTTTTCATGTCTACACATGCTTCATTCATCAAGCTGACCTCATGGTAAATGTTGTCTACTGCTTCTTTCACATCACGCAGAGCACTAACAAAATCCTGTAAAAAGAATATCAATCAATCATTCTGTAGCCTTGTATGTCTCTTGCATCTTGCAAGAACACCCAAGGCTCTAAGGAATCTGGCGACATCCAATAGGTTGACCTATAAAGAAAATACTTTATATTGCTTTCTGATATGATTAACTGTTGAGTGTAAGAGTGGTAGATAAGTTGGTAGAAAGAGGGGTAGAAGGCTAGTGCTGTATTTCACAGGGCTGTGGAGTCGGAGTTGGACTCGGAAGCAATTACGGTGTCACTGGAGTCAGAGTCGGTAAAAATATACCGACTTCGACTCCAGTTAAATTTACACTTTATAAGGCCTTTGTTTAGTCTGTAGAGTTATGCAGTGCACACTCCTTATAAGTAGATTATATAAAAAAACATAATTTTATAAAATGTAATAAATCTCATCATCTTATCTTCATGGTCATTCCACTAAACCCCCAAAATGTCCTTGTGCAACGCTGGCTTTCAAATTTATACATAGACCGATAAACATCTAAAGGATTACTTGAATAAATTAAACAACTCAATTTTACACCTGTTAGTAATATCGTATGGCTTTCTTACACCTCCAACTTTGTATTTGCTAGCCAGTCTATGAATGTTTGATTTGCTTCATAGATAGTCTGGTAACCCCCAGGCACTGCTGTGATTGGGCAGTGCAGTACGAGATGGTCTGTATCTTGGGGTGAGTTATGACAAGATGGGCATATTGGGAAGTCTTTGTAGCCCCAGCAATGCAGGTTAACGGCTGTTTTGCCTTGTTGTGATATCAGCCTTGTTACGGGCGGCTGGTATGTGAAGAGACGTTACGTATAACGTCTAAGTGCTTAAGAACCAGCTCACTTCTAGAAGCCACTGTAGGACTGAACTATCTGGTCAGGGCCTAGATAATTCGCAAGACTAGAAGTAAAGGTAACAAAGAAGATTCCAGGAAAGGAATATTAAACTAGCGATAAAACTAGTAAACGAAATTATTAATGGAAAATATTTACAGGCAATCAACACAAAAGAGAATGGGCAGTAGGGTCAATGGGACCGTTACATGATTATAAGAATATGGAAATTATCGTTCAAATAAGAAACACAAGATAAGTATACAATATGGTACTATCTAAGTACAAAGAGATCAGGAACATGCATCAGAATAAGTAATAAGTACAAATATAAGTAAAGTAATGCAATGTATATCAGACACGTAATGTAGGCAAAAAGGGTGATCACTTCACACCAATCGTCTCATGAGTCCAAACTTGTATTTTTATCAAGAGATCAATAGAGCGAGAAATGACCACGAGTGAGCGAATACCACCGCTTATATACCATTGGACCGGAAGCGGGATACTTCCGGTGAAGTGTGCGAGTGAGTGAAAGGAGGGGAGGAGGGTAAGTTAACACACGTCAACATGGGTAGTTTTAGGACCCTCGACTCGCTTGAACAATCTATTTAGTAACTGTCAAATCTGTGCGCTCCGAACTATTCAGGATTTCGCTTGTCTGTTTGTTCTACAAGAGTGCGCACCTCTCTCCGCACGTAGGCAAGATTACATATAGTGGACGGGCGTTACTGCTTAACATTGTTACAATACATACATAGACAAGAAATATGAACATAGTTATGTAATACAAAGGAACACAATTCTATAACATAATTACACATATGACGTAATATCTAATATTACGTTACAGCCTGTTGGTTTGTGTCCATTCTCTTCTGGTTAGGTTGGAAAATCCAGGTAATATTTCGGTTGGGTCTGTTACTAAGTTTCCCCCAGTGGGTAGTTTCCTTGTCCATTCTTCTTGCCAGGCTTCTTTTAGGTTGAAATTCTCGTTTTTTGTTTTAAAGAAAGGTTTTCTTGATTTTAGCCTCGTTATTATTGGGGCCTCCTCCATTATTTGTTTGAGGGGTATATCTGCTGGAAGGTTGTCTATGCTTTGGTGTTGTTTTTGTATGGCATCCTCGCGTCGTATATTTGGTGGTGCTATGCCACTCATCATTGGCAGCCAAATGAGTGGTGTTGGTTTAATGGCCCCTGATATTATCCGCATGGTTACGTGGAGTTTATTGTCAATTTTATTTGTGTGTGCACTCTGAGCCCACACTGGTGCCCCATATTCTGCTACACTGTAGCACAGGGCAAGTGCTGCGGTTTTAAGCACTGTTTGTTTTGCTCCCCAGGTGGTTCCAGCTAGTTTTCTGATCAAGCAGTTTCTTTTGTTCAATTTGTTGACACAGTCACGGGAGCTGTAATATTCTTGTCAAGTTCCATATGCATCGTTTCATCACTCCATCAGTTTGGTGGTTTCTCCCACTGCTGTGTTGCCAAACAGTAGGATAACTATGATTTCAACTGTAGACTAATTCAATAATACTATCTCTTCTCTCCTTTCCCCTTCTTTTTTCCCTTCTATACTTTTTAACAATGGATTATTGAAATAAGGATATTTAAAGTTGAAAAAAGTTTCACGTTTAAAATATGTTCAGCTGTATCTTGTTTTGTACTCGTATCGATAAGATCGGTTCCAGAACCAGAGTAATGTCCATCACAATAATCACATAGCTGTACCAGTATGCAGTTAAACCAAGAGGTACTTGTGTCAGTAATTTCAGTACATTAAGATAAAAGAAGGTATGAAAACATATGAAGGATAATGATACCCAAAAAGTATGTATGGTACATATACCTTTCAATATCATACATATTCAGCTGTAACACTCGACCTTGTACCGTACTCGTATCAATAAGGTTAATTTTCTCTAATTTACCGTTTCCTTTCAAGAAATTTGCCTAAACTTCTTTTATAAAGTATTTTAATTTTTCATTTTGTATTTGCAAAATTATATATGTAAAAAAATCTTCCATTATATTTTTTTTATTATTAGGTTTGTATATCCTTTACAAAGGTTATATTTCAACCTTTGTTATAAAGTACAATATTTTTGTTTTATGAAATGTACTTATCACTTATTTGCAAAGATATATATTATGCAAAATGTCTTACATTTTAGAATATTTTTTTCACTGAATTTTCTTCAATATCCTTTCAAAAATTTTGTCTCTACTTCACTTATAAAGTATTAATGAAGAGGTCAAACATAGGAAAGCCACACTATAACATATATACATTGATTCTTTGATATAAACCAGTTATAATGATATAAGTTTACTCAAGATTGGAGCGTATGTGTGTTGTATAGGCTTTATAAAATATGTAGGCCATAATCAGTTAATTACATGAAGAGGAGTCAGAGTTAGAGTCGTTGGTGCCAAAAATAGAGGAGTTGGAGTTGGAGTCAGTGGTTTTGTGTTCCAACTCCACAGCCCTGGTATTTCATGGTGTGGTTGTTTGTAAACATGGTAGCTTCCAGGCAAGGAGTTGCATAAGTTTACCCTCTGCCTTGAGTAAACAATGCCTGGGACTTTGGGGAAGAGGGGAATGTCTGTTGAGGAAGGACGGGAGAGGACAGAAGATGGGTGAATGGAGAATGGTTTTATATGGATGATGTTGTGATGCATGAGGTGGAATGGGCGGGGGGATGGGGGTTGAGGTAGTATGTGTGAACAAAATTTGACGCAGCCCAAAGGGATTTCTCCCTGTCCTCTCATTTTAGTATGGGGGGGACGGAGAGGGGGGGTCGCCGATTTAATGAAGCGGCCTTGCTGTGGATGTGCTGTGTCTTGTGACACTGCTTCTGACCCAGGGCAGTGGACAAGGTGCAGGGATGACCCATCATCCTGGAGGTGCTAAGATAAGGAGGGTGGAGGGGCGTGGAGTGTATTCAGGGATGGAATGGGTGGGAATGATTTTATGCCTTTTTCTTTTTGGCTACCTCCCTTGTAAGGGGGAAAAAGCCTTGGTGTATGTATGTATATTGAATTATATGCAACAGCAAACTGGGCTCTGATGAGTTTTCAATGAAAAATTTCAGGTCTTCTGTAGATATATCTAGGACCTTTATGAGAAATAACAGCTCCCCATGCCCTACCAACATCAAGTGTGTAAGTCTGGTGTACCAGTTCCAATGTCCATTTGGAGATTATACATCAGCCTCATCACTACTCACCTTTCCAGACGTCTGACATACCACCTCAACAGTGGACACTCTAAATGGTATCTCCAGGAGACCCACAACACCCTAATCACCAGATCCATATTAAAGAAAAATACCAAAATTATAGACAGAGTTACAAGTGCCACCTCACCCTCCTTGAAGCACTTCACATCAAGTACAGCCAGCCCACAATGAACACCCAGCAAGAAGCCCCTACCATCCTTCCCAGCCTCAAACCCTTCAGAAACTGACAACTAGGTGCCCCAACAACTACACAAACCAGCCCCATTAAGAGCAGACACTCTGGCCATGATCGATGCTCAGGCCATAGTAATGGTCACCTATAGTAATCCACTCCTAGTGTTTGCAGTTACCCTCTCCCAGTATTCATGTGTTACCTTTCCCAGTGTACACATATATCCTCTCCCAGTTCTAGACCACAGTAATGTTCACCATCTACATGATCTCTCCCAATATTTATATGTACCTTCTCCTAGTGTTTACTTTCTACCTTTATAATCTTACTTTCTCTGTATGTTATGACTGAAAATGCTGTGATTAGTGAAACATCATGTCTTGTTCCACCCATTAGATTGCTTCTACTGGTAACTTAGTTTTTTCTTTGCCTCTCCATGCTATAGAGATATCTTCAGACCTGAAAATCTTCATCAAAAACTTATCAGAGTCCAATTTGCTGTCCCATATAATTTAACATGCCTTAAGGAAAATATCTTGCTGCACTACTCAAATATATATATATCCTACTTCAACCCATTTTCAAGCCTTCAGAAAAATTCCATTTACCCCTAAGTTTAAAAAGATAAATATTCAAATCAATAAATAACAAAAAAATATGATAATTCCAAAGCTGTATTCTACTTATAAGAAAGATTAAAAACTTGGGGGTATGGTAAGGGATTTATAAAAATTATGTATTTGTTTTACTACAATTTCTGTGCAAACACCTACCACATAAAATAATAAATATATCATATACAAGTCTATAGATTGCCTGCTATGTCTTCAATAAAAAAATTAAACAACTAGACATCTATACTCACTTCATTTATCTTAACACTTCTCTTTTCAATCTCTCCTCTCAAGTTACGCCTTGTTCTGAGTGAATTTTCATTGAAAAATGTTGACAGCTCTCGCAAAGCATCCAAGGTATCCTGTAATACATTTTCATATTTAGAAATAAAGCTGTTACATAACAAGATATAGATATACAACTACAGTAGTCAGTCACACATAACCTCATTTTACACCTGTCAATAAGGAGACCAGTAATCCGTAGGGAGTGAGCCATGGCCATCAGTTAAGCGTATAAGTAACACTGAAAAGGTTTTGCGTTTATGACTGTAAGGATTGAGTGTAATATGCACCCCATTAGGGACCAAAAACTAATAATCTGTGGCAAGTATGTATGGATGGAAAATCATTTGAAGATGCATATGTGATGTGTATGATGAAATAAAACAAATCACCCTAGCTCCGGAAAGTTTATGAAATATCATCCCTTTGTTCTATAGACTTTATGGTCCTATTTTGGTTAGGTTAGGAGCTATTGGGGTAAATTTTTAGAAATGCAAACGTATGCGATATCAATTTTGTAAATTAAATACAAGTATGATAAATTTGTCTATTCTAACCTAACCTGGATTTAGTAATGCAGTACCTGCAATTCTTGAGGTAATCATGATCACTGACATTGTCTTTGACCTCCAAATCTATTTTTGTATCACTCTTAGCAACCTTTTCTGTTATTGATTTCTGCCAAGAAAAACATATACTACATTGATATATGAATTTATGAGATTATAACTTAATTTTCTAATGCTACATCATGTAGGTGTGCACTTCTAAAAAAAAAAAAAATACTGCTATATGACAACATAAGTTTCATGTTAATTATTCATGCTTGCATGTTTCTGGAATTTTACCATTTGAAGACCCTCTTTAAGCAATGTGGTGTTTAACTTCTCTGTTACCAAACAGGGCAAGTATAGAGTCAACTTGCCAACTTGACACATCTACCTGACCAAGTCGACCCACCATGGTTAGGTTAGGTTTGAGTAGACAAATTTATCATATGAAGTCTGTTCTGAAAATATACGGACTGACGTCATAAAGCAAAATGTACTTTATCTAGAAGTTACAGATCTGGGTCCCCTTCAAAGTACTCTCCTCCCCAATGCACACACTTATCCCAATGGTGTTTCCACCTGTTGAAACAGTCCTGGTACACATCTTTTGTAATGTCCTTCAGCTCCTTTGTCGCATTTGCCTTAATCTCGGGAATCGTCTCAAATATTCTTCCTTTCAAGGATCTTTTGAGTTTGGGGAACAAGAAAAAATTGCAAGGAGCAAGGTCAGGTGAGTAGGGGGGTGGGGAAGAACAGTGATCGAGTGATTGGCCAAAAACTCACAAGTTCTGAGGGCTCAATTGGGCTGGAGCGTTGTTGTGATGGAAAAACCAGTCGCCACTCCTCCACATTTCTGGACTTTTGCAACAGGTGGCATCCCTCAGACATTTCAGAACTTCAGTGTAGATCTGGTTCACTGTGGAGCCTTCAGGGAGGTACTCGTGGTAAACAACACCCTTAGCATCAAAGAAAACTGTCAGCATCACCTTGACCTTGGATCAAACTTGGCAAGCTTTTTGGGGTCTGGGGGATGTTTCACTCATCCACTGGGATGATTGGACCTTCATTTCAATGTCAAAACCATACACCCATGATTCATAACCTGTTATGATCCTGGACATGAAGTTTTCATCTTCTTTTGAACAATCAAGCAGTTCGTGACAAACCTGGACGCGATGGGCTTTTTGTTTGTCCATCATCAGGTGTGGCACAAATTTCACAGCAACATAGTGCATCTTCAATCTTTTTGTCAAAATCTCATAACAAAATCCAACTGACATCCCATACTCTTCAGCAAGCTCCCTGACAGTTAGACGTCAATTTGCCCACACTAGGGTGTTGATTTTGTAGACGTGTGGGTCGTCATTTGATGTGGAAGGACGTCCAGGATGCTCATCATCTTCAATGGACTGCCGACCATCCTTAAAACACTAATGCCACTTGAAACATGTTGTATGCTTCATAGCAACATCACCATAAGCCGTGTTAAGCATAGCAAAAGTTTCAGTCGCAGATTTTCCAAGTTTAACACAAAATTTCACAGCAAGTCATTGCTCCTTCACGTCATTCATTCTGAAATCCGCCAAACAAAAACTGCATAGCTAATAAAGATATCTGCAATCGGGAAATGGCATCATAATCAGCTGATCTGTGCGAACCTAGCGACACCAAGCGGATTCCCTTGGAACCAACTGGAGCTACGCAATTCATACATGCATACATATACCAAGGCTTTTTCCCCCTTCCAAGGGAGGTAGCCAAAAAGGGAAAGGCATAAAAACACTCCCACCCATTTCATCCCTAAATACACTCCACACCCCTCCCACCCTCCCTCTCATCTGAGCACCTCCTGGATGACGGGTCATCCCTGCTCCCTGCCCACCGCCCTGGGTCAGAAGCAGTGTCGCAAGACTGGGGTATTGGCTGCTAGTTATTGTGGCAAAGTAGCATGCAGTCGATACTTTAGGGTCTATATGGGGCGCCCCTACGGACCAGAGCCACACATCATTTTGTCTATGATAGAAGAAATTCTGTTCATAGAGAAATGATGACACTTTTATACTACGACTGTCCCTCCGTTATGCTGTCCCCCAACCCCTTGTTGCTGTCCTGTACCATTTCTCTGAGTATTCTCTTTCTGTGATGGGGGAATTCCCTGTGGTGGGGGAAAAGAATACTGCCACCAAGTATCCCACTTGGATCGTAAGAGGCGAGAAGAAAGGGACGGGGAGAGCGACTAGGCATCCTTCTCCCTGTAGCCCCATGGGGCATATATCCTAAAAAGAAAAGTGAAGGCATAAGGGGTGCTGGAGGGCCTCGGGCCAGCACCCTAAGGTTTGGGTCTTTTAATGTGCGTGGATGTGGTACAGATGAGAGTAAAAGGGAAGAGATAGGTAGTATGTTTGTGAGAAGAAAGATGGATGTGTTGGCTTTGAGTGAAACTAAGTTCAAAGGGAAGGGTGAGTGTAAGTTTGGGAGTGTAAGTGGGAGGTTATCAGGAGTGAAGAGAGGGCGAGGGAGGGAAGGGGTGGCTATTCTAGTAAGTGAGGAAATAGGTAAACAGGTAGTGGAGTGGAAGGAGGTTTCCTCAAGGATAATGTGGATGAAGGTGAAACTGGGAAAGGAGATGTGGGTCTTTGTAAGTGCATATGGGCATGGCAGTGAGAAGAGCGTGGAAGAAAGGGAGGCCTTTTGGATAGATTTAAATGAGTGCATAGAGGGTTTAGGAAGAAATGTCAATGTAATAGTACTGGGAGACCTTAATGCTAGGGTGGGAAATGGTCCAATCGATGGAGTGGTTGGGAAGTGTGGAGTTCCAGGAAAGAATCGTAGTGGAGAGTTGATGGTGGAAATGTGTCTAGAAAGAGAGTTGATGATAGCAAATACAGTGTTTTGGAAGAAAGTCAAGCATAAGTACACATGGGAGAGGGTGGTGGAGGGAAGGGTGGTAGATAGAGCACTAATGGATTATGTAGTGGTAAATAGGATTATGATAGGAAGAGTTAAGGATGTACATGTGCTAAGGGGAGAGGGTGGGGGAATATCAGATCATTTTTTGGTGGAAGGTAAGTTGAGAGTGGAGGATAGATGGAGAAAGAGGAAAGGGACAAAAGGTAGGGAGGTTCTTAGAGTGAACTCCTTAAAGGAAAAGGAGAAGGAGTACGAAAAGAAGCTGAAGGAGGAGTGGGAGGGAGTAAAGGATGGAGCAGAGATGGGTGTGGAGGAGGAATGGGGATGGTTCAAGGAGGGAGTCTTAAAGTGTGCAAGGATGGTGTGTGGAACAAGAAGGACAGGGGGAAATAGAAGAAAGGGTAGTGAATGGTGGGATGAGGAAACAAAGAAGGTTGTAGATGAGAAGAAGCGAGCATTCACAGATTGGTTACAAAAGAGGACGGGGGAGTCATATGAGACGTACAAAGAAAAGAAAAGAGAAGTAAAGCAAAAGGTAAAGGAGGCAAAGAGGAGAGCAGATGTGAAATGGGGTACGAGTATGACAGAAAATTTTGAAAGTAATAAAAAGATGTTTCAGAAAGAAATTAAGAGAGGAAGAGGAGGCGAATCAAGTAGGGAAGAAAAGGTAAAAGGTACAGATGGAGAGATGATAATGGAAGAGATGGCAGTAAGGGGAAGATGGGCAGAATATTTTAGGGAGTTGCTAAATGTGAAGGAGGATAGGGAAGGAAAAATAGCTGCAGTGGGAAATGCGAAGAAAATGAGTGATGAGTAAGGAGAATGGAGGAGAAATAAGGAAGGATGAGGTGAAGGCAATTGTGAAGATGATGAAAGCAGGTAAGGCACCTGGTCTGGATGGATGCCATGCAGAATGTCTGAAAAAGGGAGGTTCAGTGATGGTGGACTGGCTGGTGAGGTTATTTAATGTTTGCTGGAGAGAGGGTAGAGTACCGGAGGACTGGAGAAGTGCCTGTATAGTTCCTCTTTACAAGGGAAAAGGGGACAAGTGTGAATGTAGTAGTTTCAGAGGGATTAGCCTGTTAAGTGTAGTAGGGAAGGCTTATGGGAGGATCTAAATTGAGAGGATTAGGAGAGGAACAGAAGGAGTAATTGGTGAGGAACAGTGTGGATTTAGGACAGGTAGAGGTTGTGTAGATCAGATCTTTGTGGTAAGACAGATATGTGAGAAAGCTATAGGAAAGGGGAAGGATGTTTTTTGGGCTTTTATGGATCTGGAAAAGGCTTATGATAGGGTAGACAGAAAGGCACTGTGGGAGGTTATGCAGATTTATGGGATAGGAGGAAAGCTTTTGGGAGCTGTCAAGAGTTTTTATGAGAGTAGTAGAGCTTGTGTCAGGATTAGAAATGGAGAGAGTGAGTGGTTTGAAGTAAAGGTGGGACTTCGTCAAGGATGCGTTATGTCGCCCTGGCTGTTCAACTTATACATGGATGGGGTGGTGCGAGAGGTGAATGCTAGGGTAGTGGGTCAGGGATTGGAGATGGTTAAAGAAAATGGAGAATAGTGGGAGGTGAGCCAGCTGTTGTTTACGGACGACACTGCGCTTGTGGCAGGGTCAGAGGAGGGATTGAGGAAGCTGGTGGCAGAGTTTGGGAGAGTATGTGATAGAAGAAAACTAAAGATAAATGTGGGTAAAAGTAAGGTGATGAGATGTACAAGGGGTGAAAGTGGCAGTAGACTGGAAGTGAACATTAAGGGAGAGCGACTGGAGGAAGTGGATAGTTTTGGATACTTGGGTGCAAGTGTAGCAGGAAAAGGTGGAGTGAAGGTGGAGGTAGAATGTAGATTGAGAGAAGCGAGTAAATGCCTTGGTGGATTAAAGAGTGTAATGAGGAATAGACATTTGGGAATGGATGCGAAGAGGAGACTGTATGAAGGAGTAATTGTGCCAACAGCACTGTATGGGGCAGAAACGTGGAACATAAGAGAGGAAGAGAGAAGGAGTTTGAATGTGTTTGAGATGAGGTGTCTGAGAAGTATGGTGGGGGTTACTAGGCTGGATAGAGTGAGAAATGAGGAGGTGAGGAGGAGAACAGGGGTGAAAAAGGATTTGGGAGATAGGGTTGATGAAAGAATATTAGGATGGTTTGGACACATGGAAAGAATGAGTGAAGAAAGACTAGTAAAAGAGGTATGGAAGGCAGATGTGGAGGGAGTGAACATGAGGGGACGTCCTAGGATGAGGTGGATGGATGGGGTGAAGGGGGCTTTGGGGAAGAGGGGAATGTCTGTTGAGGAAGGAAGGGAGAGGACGGAAGACAGAGGTGAGTGGAGAATGGTTGTATATGGATGATGTTGTGATTGCATGAGGAGGAATGGGTGGGGGGTGGGGTAGTATGTGTGAGTAAATTTTGACGCAGCCCAAAGGGATTTCTCCCCGTCCTCTCCTTATATGCAAGGGGGGACGGAGAGGGGGGGTCGCCGATTAAATGAAGCGGCCTTGCTGTGGATGTGCTGTGTCTTGCTACGCAATTCACTCTGCGTATTTTTTTTAACAGACCTTGTACTTTAATTCCTTCACTAAAGTTTTAGTTGTGCACACCTACGTGATATAGCAATAGAAAATTAATTATTAATTTGGTAAATTATAATAGATCAACTTAACATGCGATTTTCTTGGTCCAAATAAATAACAAAAAAGTTGCTAAAACCTATATCATGGTGGCTGAATGATATACCATGTTTGTTTGGATAGATGCCAAGGTCGAAGAAATGAAAGGATGATAAATTAGTCCATTCTAACCTAACCTATATTTAGTAATTCAGTACCTCAAATTCTAAAGATCATCCTGGTCATCATCATTGTAATGGATGTTGACAGCCTGATTATTATTGCACCTCAGCCAATTAATAAACAATGGCAGAACCCTGTGTTCTCTCATAAACTCCAAGGTAGCCCTATTGTTTTTGTAACAGCACTTATTAAAGTCACCTAGAGTTGGAGAACACCCAGTCCACACAATGTGAAAGCTATCATCTGACAGTGACTGGACTGGCATGGTGACTGAATCCTATCAGCTTTGCTTACAGTAAGTTTTTTTTTTCACTAAGAAAATCTCATATTACGTTCATGTATTACAATTTACAATACTAATATTTAATTTCTAATGCTATATTGTGTAGGTGTGCACAACTAAAATAATACCTTTCTTCGACCTCCTCACCTATCATAGGTAGGTCAAACACCACCAGAGGCGCCACCATCGATGACGAGCACAATAGCGCGTCATTTTATGCGCACGCCATGCAAACGGCCAAATTTACATACCGCCGGAAATTTCATTCATACAAATGTTATGCGAGTGTATTTACTACGATCGTAGTAAATTTCAAACAATTACATCATCAGTTACATGTCGGTACATAAAAACAAAAGATAAACATGGCGGCTTGCATTCAGCAGTAAATCGAAAATTGGTTTATGTTTCAGCGTAAAAAATGAGCTAAATAAATTCAGAGTTTTGGCAACTAACCAAAATAAACAAAAACTACTAGTTTCACGAATTATTCTAATACCAAAATAAAGGCAGCGTGTTACGGTAGAGCTGAGAAATCGGTGGTTTTAATTAGTTTTTTTTCTATCGGGTCGGATTATATTATCGGATAACAACATCAACATCCATCCCGCCATCTTATCTATCACTGGTGGTATGGATCAAACTTCACTCTATTAAGTTTCTTACTACTATGTTATTAGTGTAATAGACTTATAGTTGAATTATTTGAACTATTTTCTTTAAAATGTGTGATTTTCATGTAATTTGATCAAAGAGAAGTTACGTTTTTATCCTCCGTAATATTACGGACCACAGCTACGATTCGTCCTGCCCGCTATCTATGATCACTGGTGGTATGGATCAAACTACACTATTAAGTTTGTTACTATTGTGTTATTAGTGTAATAGCTTGCATATAGTTGAATTATTCAAAATATTTTCTTTAAAATGTGTGATTTCCATGTAATTTGACGGTATTCGTAGCTGTGGTGGGTAATTTTGCAGAGGATAAAAACATAATTCTATGATCAAATTACATGGAAATCACACATCTTAAAGAAAATAGGTCAAATAATGCAACCATATGCTAAATTTTTATATAAAATTGTGCCTGTCAGTAAGAACCGTCACTGTTTACGTTTGATCGGCGATTAGTCAGACAGCACGTTTCAGCCTGATTTCCTGGGACAAAATAGGCCCGATTTAATTCCATTCAAAATGCAATGTCTCAAGAACTAGGACAGCTAGATGGATAATTCAAATTGCATTATACTCATAGCGACTT
This sequence comes from Oratosquilla oratoria, assembly GCF_046742065.1. Classification (NCBI taxonomy): domain Eukaryota; kingdom Metazoa; phylum Arthropoda; class Malacostraca; order Stomatopoda; family Squillidae; genus Oratosquilla; species Oratosquilla oratoria. The sequence goes on along the minus strand of NC_134813.1, from coordinate 42,557,014 downwards.
TTTGCATCCCATGAGAACTACTTCAGCTCAAATATCAGGAATTCCATTTTCATGTTGACCTAGCTATCCTAACCTATCAAAACAAAGATCACATTTCAAGCAGCCAATAAGCCGAGTTGGCAATGGGTTGAACTTGCCAACAAGCACAGGGTACAGTATTATAGAGACGAATAAAACACCATAGTGCAGTGGTTGGCAACCTGTGGCTCTTTCTGGCCACTTGTGACCCCAAAAGCTTCTAACAAAATAATTATTCCATCAAAATGAAGACCTCATGTACTGTAGTAAAACATTACAGGCAAAATTATATTGTTTATCCAACTTCGAAAAGATGTGTCACCATCATTCCATCAATTATCATCACTTGTAGAAATTTCTTTCCTAATTGAATTTATTTATTTTTGTATTGCAGCTTCAAAAGCACTTTTTTTTTTATCAAATAAAAAGAAGAGCTCTTCTAGCTGTAAGGGTTGTTGACCACTGGCACTACCATAGACAGTGATAGCCACACTCGAAAGAAGTTCCACGCAGTATGAGTATGTAAAGGATAAATAGAAATTGATTATAACCCATTTGTTAACAAAGGGTGTCAGGGAGTTTAATAAAAGAGCTTATTTGTTGCCACAATAAAAGTAAAAATGTCATATGGTACGGAAAAGTTATGTCTATTGCTGCCGAAAAGCTGCGACTAGTCACTATTGTAGCGTAACAACTGTTGTATGTATGTCTACTTCTAGTACCATGCTTACCTTGTCATGTTCTAATCGTGTCTCTAAGATCTTATTTATTTTGCGAGACAATGGATTATTTACTGGTTTTTCCCCAGACGCATTTTCACTACCTGCTTGCGTGTCACCTCCCATGTTTACCTACGAAGCAAGTTCTGACATTTGTTTTGAATATAAATGATTGGCTGTAAAAGCGCTAACATTGTGCTATCAAAATGTCTATTTGTACAATTTTTCGCTACATTATAGTACTGATTGTATAATCAAGTCTGAACTTCTACAACCAGGAAATGGAGAAGTGTCAGCAAGCCCTAAGAAAACAATAACGCTTGTTGAGTCCTGTCTTCTACGCTCCAAGTGCATCATGCCTAGCTTCAAATTCATATGCAGTTCCAGCTTAATCTATATCCTTGATTTCCAATTATCATAATTAAATTTGAATTCAGGTATTGTTTGAGCTTGAGCTTTATCACGTAAGTTATACCAAGTATTTATGTGTTGGAGAGAGGAATTCTGCAAGATATTGTTCACATTTTTTTTTTTTTTTTTTTTTTTAAGTCTGCACGCTACAAGAGTTGAACGCTCACTGGCTTTAGGTATAAGCCAGGGGCCTGGCACAAGAAAAGGATATGACATACTGACCTATTTCTGGCACCCTATTGCCAGGTGGAACCTTTAGGTAGAACAATATATATTGCGGTAATTGTTGTTACGGGAATTGCATTGTTTACTTGAGCTACGGCAATTTCCCGAAAGCTTGTTTAATTTTCGAATCGGGAACCTTTCCTGTAACTTTGTACCACACTATCGTAATTTCAATTAATATATTATTAAACTCCCCTCCCTCTTTGTTATTTTTTAAGCCTATGTTGTAATTTTGACTAACAAATCGGGAACTTTGAGAACTTACTTAAAGCATTCGTTGTCCCGTGGCTTCGAAGCCGTTTTACGAGTTCGTAAGAATTTCAGCCGAACGAGACTACGTTTATTTAACTGAGCGTCAGACAAGCTTTAACTCTGATATCAGAAGGACAAATAAACCTCGGCAAGGGAATTCTACTTTTAGATCGAAGCCTCAAAAATAAACTTTCAGTTCCGACGATTGTAGAGAATTCAACCAGGTAAGTTCTCCAACGTTCTCAGTTTGAAGTAACTTAATTACAACATCATAGGTCTTCTCTAACAATCTGAATTCTCGGATTTAGTTTATTAGCTCAGAATATGAGAATTTACGTAGATATTTAAATTTAACTTTAGTAGTCGATTTCGACATTAAATTATTACCCCTTTGTGTCGTAAGCCGCTATATAAGCGCTAATTAAAATTACGATAGTGTGTGGTTACGAAGTCTGGTTTCCTGTTCTTTATACCGAGTTTGTTTGGTTTTATTAATTTCCTCGTTTGAGGACCTTATTAACTTTCGGGATTTTTTTTTTTTTTTTTTTTTTTTTTTTTGCCGGCTTTGGTACCTTGTCTTTCTCGTGAACATTCGGAAATTTTCGAATAGTTCTCTATTCTTGGTGGCCTCTATTGTTATATTGTCGTGGTTTCTTTGATTTGTTGCCTTTATCCAATTTAAGTTCGTATTTAAATCAAATTAATTATTTTTACTTAATTTCCATCTTCGTTGTGCTTAGTCTATAAGACGGTTTTTGGCACGACTATTTTGCTCGTGTATTTGTGACGAATTGTTTGGGTTGGTGTCGTTATGGCTAGCCACGATAAGACATTGTCCGATTAGGAAGTTTTGCAAAAACTCCGAAGACAGAGAGCTCATAAAAGGGGGCTTATCTCTAAAGACTTAAAAGCTCTTAATGCACAACCTGATTCTTTATCTATTTCCGTCCTTGACGAAATGTTAATTCAGATTGAGAATTTCCTATCAAAAATACAAGATTTTGACGAGGAAATTCAAGAATTGCTCCCCGAAGAAGAAAAGGACGAGGATATGGAGAAATCCAGAGCTTACCGCCTGTCCGTTCTTCTTGAATTGTCTCCTTATAAGGAACGGAGACAAGAGTTAAGGGGAGTTCTTGAATCTAAAATAGGTGAAAAACTAAACAAGTCCACTGATAATTCTGTAAAACTTCCTCTTCCTCCTATTGTTCTTCAACATTTCGAGAACAATTCCAGCAATCCTTTTGCTTATTCAAACTTTAAAAAGGGTTTTCTGAATGCCTTAGCTGGTATCCCCAATCTGACTAATAGTCAGAAGTTAATTTATTTGAAGGGATACCTCAGAGGGGAGGCTTTCCATTTAGTAGAGAATTTACCAGTGGATGATTCAAGTTTTGACTCTGCTTTCCTTCTTCTTGATGAGTTGTATTTCAACAAGGAAGAAATTCTTGATAAGGTGTTGATTTCCATTATTAATGCACCGGAGGTCTCACTCTTGAGAGACCTTGAAAGTTACATTAGGTCTGTAGATTCCAAGCTACAAGACCTTAAGGGAATTGGGATAGATTTCACTAGGCCAGGAAGCGAGGGCCTCATCTTGATAAGTAAATTAATCTTAATTAAATTGCCTAATTTTTTTCTAATTGAATTGTCTCGGGTGATTAATTCTGATTACCCCAATTTTAATCAACTCAAGGAAGTTTACCAGTCAGTTTTGGTCAGACTTAAAATGGGATCAGATGATCTTGGTGTCAAACCTAAACGAAGCCTTACTACCAGCTCCCTTGCTTTCAAGGAAATTTCCTTGAAAAAAAAAAAAACAGTTGATTCCAGTAAGGGAGTTGATGGCTCCTTTGAGGCCAATTCTAATCCCATTAAGAAGTCTATTAGTAGATGTAAATTTTGCCCTACTTCCGACCATGCTAGTTCGAAGTGTACTTCATATAAATCCCTTGAGCACAGGAAAGCTAGAGCAGTTCAGTTAGGACTGTGCAATAGATGCCTAAATCATGGACATGGTTCTTTGGAATGCCCTGGGTTAAAGGCTGCTCTGCCTTACAAATGTTTTGTTTGCAACAAACCCGAGCACCATGGAGCCATGTGTCCTATGGCTTATAAGACACCACTTTCTGAAGGGAAAGTGTTTAATTTTCATAATTCAACAGATTCCATTGTTCCTTTGGTCTCCCTTCCTATTAGCAGAGGAAAGAAAACTGCCCAATGTCTCTTTTTACTGGACACTGGAGCCCAGTTTTCTATCATTAACAAGGAATTTGTAGAGGACAAAGTTGGACCTTGTTTAAGTCCTCCTATGGACAAGTTAGTTTCTTCCTTTGGTTTACCTCTAATGAATATAAGAGGTTTTAACTACACTGCTAACTTAAAACTCCCTTCAGGGATGAATTTGTTTAGTTTGTTCTTTGCCATTGAAGGATTCAATTTGTCCTTACAAATTCCTTCCTTATCTTCTGTACTACTTAGTATGAATAATCACCAATTTTTTGTCTCGCCAAGTTTTTCAAAAGTGAAGGGAGACCAACTGAACGTTTTAGGGATAATGGTAATGATATTCTTGACGAGATAAACACCATATGAGGACGGAGCCTTTATTTGTACGACGTTTCGCTTATTACAGCTTTTTCACCACCAATGCATGTGTGACACATAGAAACAAGGAAAACCATCTTATGGACTGGAAGAATGCAGAGCTGCTGATACGGGAACCAGACAAAATCCGCAGGAAGTGTTTAGAAGCAGCAATCATTCAAGGAACGAACACTATTGAACAAAACAGGGGCATGTTTAACATATCTCCTCACATTATTCCCCTAATATCCATGGCCAGCAAAATATTTAATATTTAACCTTTTCTCTCCCCGTTCCCTCATTTCCCCTTATTTAATCTCAAGCATTTGTATCTCAACTTGTACTTGAAAAAGCTGTAATAAGCGAAACGTCGTACAAATAAAGGCTCCGTCCTCATATGGTGTTTATCTCGTCAATCTTGTCGGCAAACTGCCACTTTTAAGCAAAATGATATTCTTCAAAACTTCTCAAACTTTTCAATTGAAAGTGCCCTCTTGTATGGTAGCCCGTCATGCAAGGTTATCAAACTTGCTGATGGTTACATTCCATACGGGACTGGGGCTCAATATATCCCTCCTAGTGAGAAGACTTTCTACTTAAAGAGAATAAGGGGGATTCCTGAAATGCCCTCTAATGAAATCCAAGACGTTGATAGTTTCAAATGCAAGGAGAGGCCTTTGAGGATAAAACCAGACTCTGACCTTGGAGTGGATTCTTTTAATTGCTTAGAGGAATATCATGGAGATTCACTTGTTTTCTATAATTCTTCTTCAAGACCAATGGAGTTTCTCTAAAGAAAACTGAGAAAGGCACTTCCCTTACTCAGTCTTATAAGACTGTTAAATATTTTCCTCCCAAAAGGTTAGGCAAAGAAAAGTTTCTTGTCAACTTCGGTTTAGAACCTGTAAGTTCTCAATTTGATCCTTTGCAGGAAGTCTTTATTAATTCTAATGTTGAGTATGGCCTTGACAATTTCTATTCTTTAGAGTCCATTGGTATTAAAGAGGAACAGACCCCGGATATTAATAATTTACACATTGATGAATTTAAACAGTCCATTTCCTTCAAGAATGGACATTACTATGTGAAGATCCCGTGGAAAAATGATTTGGTGGATCTTGTTCCCTCTAACCTTAAGATATCTCTAGCTGTAGCTCAAAGGGTTTATGACAAACTTGAGCAAAAGGGGCTTAGAGAGGATTATGAAGCTGTGTTTGACCAGCAAGAGGCCTTAGGTGTTATTGAGCCAGTAACTAAAAGAGTCCCTGGACAAATCTTTATACCCCATAGACATGTGTTGAAGGATGATGATCTTTCCACTTCTAGAATAAGGCCAGTTTTCAATTGTTCTCTCAAAGTAGGAAAAGCTCCTTCCTTAAATGAAGCTGTATTCCCGGGAGTTGACTTGATGAACAACCTTCTCTCTCTCTTGTTGTATTTCAGGACCAATAGTCATGTCATTTTGGCTGATGTTATGAAAGCCTTCTTGCAGATCCGTTTGAAGGATGAGGCTGATCGTAACAGGTTCTGTTTCTTCATGAGGATTAACGACCAGTATATACCCTTCAGGTATAATACTATCATTTTTGGCTTCATTTGCTCTCCTTTCATTCTAAATTTCATTATCCAACACCATCTTTCTTTGCAGCCTGACTCTCTAACTGCCTCCTTAATAAAGGATAAATTTTATGTAGACAATTTGGTCTACACTACCAATGAACTATGTTCTCTCCCTGCAATGGTCGAGAAGATTAATGAGATCATGCTCAATGGAGGTTTACCTCTCAGGGAGTGGACATGCAATTCGACTTCTGTTCTTTCTGTTCTTGATCAAGAAGTAGTTTGCAATAAAGAGGAGGTTAAAGTCTTGGGTTATATTTATAATAAGGATCATGATACTTTGAGAATCAAGGATGTTTCCCTTGACAAGAATGCCTCGACCAAAAGACAAGTTTTGTCTTCCTTGTCTTCTGTATTTGATCCTTTAAGGTTTTTCTCTCCTGTGCTCCTGCATGGAAAAATCCTTATTAGAGAGATGTGCCAAAAAATGGTGGATTGGGGCTGGAAATTAGATAGAGAGTTACTTGTTAGATGGAACAAGTTATGTGAACATTTTAGGGAGGTTGATAACCTATCCTTTTAAAGGAAAACCTTTTGTACAGAATTTCCCATTAAATTGTTTGTATTTGCTGATGCTTCCAAGGAAGCCTATGGATGTGCCATATACAGTATGTAGGGCAAGAAGGAGGAGAATTAAAGGAGTCTAATACCTCTCTTCTATTTGCCAAGGTCAAGGTGGCTCCTATTAAACAGAGAATTTTACCGTCTTTGGAGCTTATGGCAACTTTTCTATCTTTGAAATGCCTCAACACTATTTTTGAGGAAGGACTGGTGTCTGCCCCACTGGTTGAATCAGTGGTTCTTTTTGTTGATAGCCAAGTTGCCCTTTCTTGGATCCTGACCAACAAGGCTCCTAAGAAAAATATATTTGTCAATAATAGATTGAAGGAAATTTCCAATCTTTTGGAAATTTTCAAGGCCAAGTTCACACCCATTTCCTTTACTTATGTTCCTTCTGAACATAATATGGCTGATTTCCTAGCTAAACCTTGTAGTGCTAAGGTGTTCAAGGAAAAATTTAATTGGTGGGTTTATGGACCTGGATGGTTGTTGATGCCTCCTCATGCTTGGCCAAAGGATCACTTGGGATGTATTCCCTCCTGTTTCAAGGGAGACATTGTCAATGCGGCTGTTGTACAAGTTGACACTTCTCCTCTAATAGATATCTCTAAGTTTTCTTCCTATAGCAGACTTCTTCATCACACTTCTTTGATTTTTAAGGCTGTCTTTCTGTTCAAGAAGTCTAATGCTGACCCTGTTAAGGCAGCATCTAATTATTTGATGAGTATTATGCAAAGGGATTCCTTTCCTGCTGAATTGGCTTATTTGCAGAATCCCAACACTAATGACGTACGTCCTTTGGTAAGCCAAAAGAACTTGTTCTTGGACAAGAATGGTTTGATTAGGTCCAAGGGCAGAATTGACAAGAACATTAACCTCAAATATGAGGTTGTCAATCCCCTTCTCTTGTCCAAATCTCATAATTTAACTAAGATTCTAATTTTCTTTGCTCATTGTCAAGTTATGCACATAGGACTACAAGCCACACTTAATTTCCTTCGTATGCACGGATTCTGGATACTTAAGGCCAGACAAGCTGTTATAAGCATTTTGAAGGATTGTATAGTTTGTAGGAAATACAATTCCCGTGTAGTTAATTACCCTTCTCCTTCCTCTTTACCTGCCTCTAGGGTGAATCTAAGTGTACCCTTTGCCCATACTGGTGTAGACTACACAGGGCATTTATGGGTTAGAGACAGGAATGGAGAGAAGGTTAAAACATACATTCTTATTTTCACATGTTTCAATACTAGAGCAGTTCATTTAGAAGTTGTGGATACTATGTCCACTCCTGAGTTAATTTTGGCTTTCGTTAGGTTTGCTAACAGGTATGGAATTCCTTCTGCTGTTTATTCTGACAACGCTAAATCTTTTGTGTAAGCGGGAAATGTTATTGAACAACTTTTGTCTTTTTCTGAATTTGAAGAGAAATTTAAAACTTCCCCTGTTCAGCATAGAACCATTCCTGTTTATGCTGCTTGGTATGGTGCCACTTGGGAAAGGTTAATACAGACGGTGAAACAATGTTTGTATAAGGTATTGGGTAGGTCTGTTCCTTCCCTGGCAGAGATTACCACTCTTTTGTCCGATGTTCAAAATTTTTTGAACAATAGACCACTAACTTATCGTTCTTGTGAAAATGAGGTAGATGTTATTACCCCAAATAATTTTCTGATTGGAAGGACCATTCCTTCCTTGATGTTTGGAGACTTAGAACAAGTCCCTGAATGTGAATCAGGAGAAGACTACCCTTCTCTTCTCAACTTGGTTATGGACTGTAGGGATTATTTCTATGAAGAGTTCAAGAAACGATGGTTGACAGAGTACTTGGTCAGCTTAAGGGAAAGGTAAAAAGCTGCATATCACAGTTCTAGAAGCTGGGAAAAGGGAGATATTGCCTTTTTGAAACCTCCCTTCAAGACCAGACCCTTCTGGTCCTTAGTTCGTATTGTGGAAACTTTTCCTGACCAAGACAAGGTGATACGTACAGTCTTTGTCGTTAAGCCTGATGGAAACTCTATGAAAGTGAACCTTAAACTTTTAATCCCTCTAGAGCTCCATGCTGAGTTGAGTTCCAGTCTTGAGGATGAATCCCCTGGGGATCCTAATGTTCAGGATAGAGAGTCTGAACCCTTTGAAGAGGTCTCAGACTCAGAGGAGGTTAACTCTTTACAAGACGATTGTGTCTCTCTGGAACCTACCTCTGTGAGGCCAACTCGTAAGACTGCACTGGCCTCTAGAGACCTAGGAAGGTCTCTAGCAAACAAAAACTTGTTTTAAATTTTGTCCGAAAGTGTTATATTTCTGAAACACTTTCTTTTTGTTGTCGGGGAGGCTGTGGTAATTGTTGTTACGGGAATTGCATTGTTTACTTGAGCTACGGCAATTTCCCGAAAGCTTGTTTAATTTTCGTATCGGGAACCTTTCCTGTAACTTTGTACCACACTATCGTAATTTTAATTAATATATTATTAAACTCCCCTCCCTCTTTATTATTTTTTAAGCCTATGTTGTAATTTTGACTAACAAATCGGGAACTTTGAGAACTTACTTAAAGCATTCGTTGTCCCGTGGCTTCGAAGCCGTTTTACGAGCTCGTAAGGATTCCAGCCGAACGAGACTACGTTTAATTAACTGAACGTCAGACAAGCTTCAACTCTGGTACCAGAAGGACAAATAAACCTCGGCAAGGGAATTCTACTTTTAGATCGAAGCCTCAAGAATAAACTTTCAGTTCCGACGATTGTTAGAGAACTCAACTAGGTAAGTTCTCTAACGTTCTCAGTTTGAAGTAACTTAATTACAACATCATATATATATATATATATATATATATATATATATATATATATATATATATATATATATATAATGATAATGATGATGATGATGATGATGATGATGATGATGATGATGATAATAATAATAATAATAATAATAATAATAATAATAATAATAATAATAATAATAATAATGATAATAATGATAATAATAATGATAATAATGATAATAATAATAATAATAATAATAATAATAATAATAATAATAATAATAATAATAATAATAATAATAATAATAATAATAATAATAATAATAATAATAATAATAATCAGCCATCCTGAGTCCACTGCTAAACAAAGGCCTCCTTCATAGCATTCCATGACTCACACGATCGCGCCATCCTCTGCCACGTCACTCCTGCAAACCTCTCGATCTCGTCTCTCCACTTTCTGTCTGGTCTCCGTCTTCCACGCTTCCTAACTCGCGGCGTCCACTCAGTAACACATTTGCTCCATCGTTCATCAGTCGTTCGCACTAATTTACCTGGCCAATTCCACTTCCTCTCTTTTACCGCCTCCACAATATCTTTCACTCTAGTCTGCTCTCTCACCCAACTTGCTCTCTTTCGGTCTCTCAAAGTTATTCCCATCAATGATCTCTCCATTCTCCTCTGTGCAGTCCTTATAGTTTTGCTTCCATCGCCTTCGTTAGTTTCCAAGTCTTACACCCGAAGATTATTGCTGGTAGAATGCATTGATTGTATACTTTACGTTTCAAACATAAAGGTAGAGGGCCTCTCAATATTTTATCATATTTACCAAACACTTTCCAACCAATTGTAATGCGTCTTTTTATTTCATTATCATGATCTTTTGTCACTTTCAGCATCTGCCCTAAATAATTATACTTCTCAACTTCTTCAAGACTCTCACCATCAATTACAATCTCTTTACTTTGAACTTTCGTGTTAAACATTACTTTGGTTTTACTTTTATTCATTTTTAAACCTACTTTGAGACTTTCCTTGTTTAGATCACTTAATAGTATATCTTGCAAGTCTTCTGCTCTTTCTGAAATAGGAATAATGTCATTCGCAAATCTTAGGTAGTTCAAATATTCGCCATTAAATTTCAAACCTTTCTTTTCCCAATTCAACTTTCTGAAAATATCTTTCAAGCAAGCTGTTAATAGTTTGGGGGAAATTGTATCGTCTTGCCTTACTCCTTTCTCGATCTTGATTTTTTCTTGTTTTTATCTTTATGTAGTCGAATTATAGCGGTATCTTTCGCATAGATCTTCTCTTAAACTCTTACGATCTGCTCGTTTGTGCCCTGCTTGCGTAGTGAGTTTAGTATTGCTATTTGTTCTACCGAGTCCAAGGCCTTCTCGTAATCTACAAAAGCTAAACACAGGGGTATATGGTATTCTGTCGTTTTCTCGATTAGTTGGTTTATCGCCTGCAAATGGTCTAGAGTCGAGTATCCGCTCCTAAAGCCTGCCTGTTCTCTCGGTTGGTTTCCATCTAAAACTTGACTTAGTCTATTTGTAAGGATCTTGGAGAATACTTTACATAGCCTACATTTGATAGCAAGCTAATCGGTGGATAGCTACTAAGGTCCTTTTGGTCTCCTTTTTTTTATGAAGCAAAATCACTTTAGCATTGCACCACGCATGAGGAAAGTTTTCTTGACGTAAGCACTGGGTAACTCAACTAATCTAATGTGAACTAATTTTCCTGCGTCTTTCAATAGATCTATCGATATACCATCTTCTCCAGGTGCTTTTCCTCGTTTCATAGTTTTTAGAGCAAATTCTATTCCTTTATAATCTCTGGTACATTACTAACGCCTATACATGAATTTACCGACTCAACTACGGTCTTCGACGAGTTAAAGCTCTTGGTAAAATTCTCCTACTCTTTTTACCATTCTGTCCCTGCATTTAATGATTTCTCCATTTCTATTTTTCAAATATATCATTCGCTGTCTCCCTAAAGCATGTCTGCGCTCGGTCCCTTTAATACTTTTACCTTTCCGATCTGGTAATTATTATTGGGAATATTAGTGCTTATCTCGGTTCAGGAACTTTCCCTCGAGGTGTTATTTTCTTTCGATTCAGGAGCCTACCCTGAAATTTCGAACCACGCCTATCGTAACTTTAAATAAGATACGATTAAACTCCCCTCCCTTTTATTTATTAAATCTATGAAGTAATTTTGGTTAGATAAATCGGGAAACTTTGAGAAATTACTTAAAGTAAAAGTTACCCCGTGGCTTCGAGCTTTTTCGAACACGTAAGAGTCCCGCCGAATACGGCCACTATCGTCGGGTCAGCCAAACAGATCACCCCAGAGCTCTGATTCCTGACAGACCAATCTTATAATCTCTCGGCAAGGGACTTTTTTACGTCTTCACATCAGAAGCCCCCAAGTTCAACCTTATTTCAGACCACTAGTCTGAGAGCGCTACCAAGTAAGTTCTCAGACTTCCTAATGAATTGTAAACCGTAATTACCATACCGAATAGTTTCCTCTATTTCATCCAAGTTTCTCTTTCTTTTCTCTAATCTCTGCCTTTTATTGATAAGCTTGTTTAGTTATACTCTTCCTATTTCGTCCCTCCTGCTTTTAATCTGCATGGTCCTTCTTATTTTACTTAGGTCATTTGTAGCTTTGGAGTATTTGTTTTCTCTAATGTTTTTTGTGCTTCCTACTTTCTCTGCCGATTCCCTAATGATATTTATTAAACTCAAATTAATATCCTCCACGGTGTCCTCGTTTGTTCTTAGTGGAATGCAGCTTCTCGAACGATATTCATTAAGGTCTTACAACTGAGGGGTGGAAGGACAAGATGTTTGTGGCGCCTCGACAGACTAGTGTTTAACCAAGAGCACCTCCAATGGGAATGATCAAAGATACCCGTATAGGGACGATTTGGGAATTATGAAATTAAGCCTGATGACTTAAAGGTATACGCTGCCACCACCCAATCGCCTATATGGATATACATGATCAAAGATGGAAACTGCTCCTCGTTAATCCCGTCTAATTCCGTCCCCTTTCCTCAGGTCGCTCGGGGTCGGTTCTGGGTAGCGAAAGGCCTTCCGTGATACTATAATAGTGATGTCCAAGTTGGGTAAATGAAAGAATAGGGGTGTAGGTTTTCTATGCATTAATTATTAAACTGTATATATATATATATATATATATATATATATATATATATATATATATATATATATATATATATATACATATATATATATATTGTGGTTTTCTCCACTAGACAATAAATTGTGGTCCATACAGTACGAAAAATATATGTATATATTGGTCCTGTCCAACAACTACAATGGCCTAGGCTTAACCTGAACATACGAGGTAGTTAATGACGCAGTTATGGAGACTATGGGTCGATGCGTATGGGCACCATAAGTAGGTCACGGGCACGTGGGTAGGCGTGGTTCTTACGCTCCAACCTTCTGGCCACCGTATAAGTGTCTACTTCCAATATTGTACTAAAATACACTGTATCCTTACTAGAGAACGATCTCAGTCAGAATTGTGCTTAAGGATTACACCCTAGTATCTAATGTATATGTGCGTGACACCTTCGATTAACCCCTTCCACGCAACAAGTGTTTGTGTTTACACTCCTCTAACCCTTTTTCACCATACCTGTTAAGGGGGTTGACTCTCATTTCGGTGATTCGCTCGATCGGATTATGCATTTCTGGTCCTCCCAACCTTATCTTTTTATGTAAGGCAATGGAAATTTAACACAATATGTAGGGAAATGGGATGCATCTGTGGCAGAAATTTCATTGACATCCATTTAGAAATTTTTACACAATAGACGATTTACTTGCAATTTTGAGTTATTTTTGAAATAACGTTTATTTTTCCAAAAGTATGAGGAGAATAATGATTTCCTTTGGTTTATAGTTAGTAGACATCCAGATGTACCTAAACTAATATACTCGTAATTATAAGTGAAAAAGAAAGAAAATCAGCCTTACAGCAAATTATAAAAAAACAACAACATAAAATCACAAATTTAAAAAATTGTCAAAAATATATATCAAGTAGGTTAAGAATGAATTTACTAGTTTTGTTAGATATAAGTATCACGATCGTTTTCCAACAAGAATGATCAAAATTACTTATTTACACACGAAGTTATAGTTACTTTTGTGTGAAAAAACTAATTTTGAGAAAATAGCATTTTTATGTTTATATATTCACTACTCCATAAAAGTGTCTCCAAAGAGTATCAA
>NC_134813.1:42540426-42543066 GCF_046742065.1 Oratosquilla oratoria | reverse complement strand
TTCACCCAAAACACAAAAGGCCCTATTAAAGGGGTCCCAGTCAGTCACCATCCTCTTCATGTAATGGTCCTCAGTTGCTTCTGTCATCGACTGAAACCTGCCAGAATAAAATATGTCGAGTACGTCGCGGTGCTCCTGACCTGCTGGCTTTCGATGTGTCAATGTAATTTCGTTTAAAAGCAATTTGTTGTTTGAAAATAGGATCGTGAGTCGATTGGTTCCAATTGGCGGATATGAGAATGGTTGTGTCTCTATGTTTCCCACGCTCGGATGAGGTACGTTCTATGACATAAATGAATATAATGAAAATATAATGATATGGATAAATAAATCAATGAATAAGTCAATAGATAAATACTTCAGTGATTAAATGAATGAATAAATAATAGCTGGATAGATGTATTAATAGGTGAATAAATGAATAAAGAAATGAACAAGTGAATGAATAAATGAATAAATGCATTCATGAAAGAATGCTCGATTGAAGGAACACATTAGTTAATGCATAAATAAACGAATAAATGAACGAGTGTAAAAAATAATTTATAAATGAATAATTGAATCCACTAATGATTTCCTCTTATTTTCTATCATACCACACCACGCAATATCTTCTAAACTACTTACGTATCAATCTATTTCCAGACACTCCTCAATTCAAACTCTTCTTTGTTACTCGCAAGAGATCTATTGTTCTTTCTAAGGAAGATATGTTGATAAATGTTGTCATAAACTGACGCTGATCGCGTTATTTAGTCTTTGAAATGATAAGGAAGACAATGACACGAACTGGACAAAAGCTAGTCAACACCGACCCCTTGACTATAGGCGGAGAGAAAGACGAAGATCATGTTGACAGACCCTCTCCGCAGTAAAGTACGTCCTCGGTTAGGTTAGGTTAGGTTAGGTTAGGTTGGGGTAATCTATTTCTCTATCTATATATTCATGTGTTTATGTATCTGCTTATGTATGGATTGATTTATTTGTTAACTTAATTATTTATTCATCTATTCATTCATTTATCTATCACTTTATCTATTCATCTATTCATATTTATCTATTCCTTATTTTTTGATGATTAATCTACTTATTCATTCATCTATTCATTCATTTACTTATTCATATCTATTTATTTATTAATTATCTTTATTAATTTATCTCCTTATTCACCTATTTATTCATTTACTTATTCATTCATTTGAATTTGTAAAAAAAAGAAAGAAAAAAAATCGCTCTTGCGACGTCACCACATCTGGTTCGCGCATGCACTCTTCTGCGCGGCCAGACAACCTCTTTATTAATGGTTCGCTTACCATATTTGGGAATACGGATCTCGGGCTGAGGTAGGGGAGTCGCCAGGATGGACGGTACCAGGGCGAGGAAGGTGAAGAGGGCAGCTATAATGATCCAGGATCTCCACCTTGATCGCCCTCTGCCCGCCATCACCGCCTGGAAAAAAAAACAAACAAACATAAGAACATAAGAATGAAGGAGGCTGCAAGAGACCATGAGGCTTACACTAGGCAGTTCCTTGTCCATGACCACCTGTCATCCCCATCCATAAAGTTGTCTAACCGTTTCTTAAAATAACTGATAATAGGACAAAAAAACAAAAAAACAAACATAAGAACATAAGAATGAAGGAGACTGCAGGAGACCATAAGCCTACACTAGGCAGTTCAATGTCCATGACCATCTGTCATACCATTCCATAAAGTTGTCTAACCGTTTCTTAAAAGAACTGATAGTTTCAGAGCTCACTACACGTTTACTGTGTTCCATTTGTTGACCACCCTATTCGTAAACCAATTCTTGCCTATTTCTTTCTTAAATCTAAATTTGTCCAGTTTGAATCCATTACTGCGAGTCCTGCCCTGTTGTCTTAATATGATGACCTTGTTTGCGTCACCCTTGTTATACAAAATATATGCAAAAAATATGAATCACGACTTAGATGAATAAATGGAATGAATACAATAGAATAGGTAGGATAAGATGAGTAAACTGAATAAGTATAATAGAATGAATAGATGAATGACCGAATGCATAAAAAATAGATATAGTAATAGGTAAACAAATGCGTAAATAGATAAATAATTAAATAAATGCATTAATAAATATATAGATAAGTAAAAATATAAATGGATATCTGAAAAGATAGATAAGTATATAAATAGAAAAACTAAATAAATAAACAAGTAGACGTGTAAGTGCGAAGATAAACAAGGACACGGGTAAATACACAAATAAGCAAACAAATTAAACAAATAAAAGTAAAGAAATTGTAAATGAAATGCTATTCAATACAGGATATCAGACTATGGATTAGACTGACACATGATCGTGCTGACGAGGCCAGTGACATTGCTTTCGTTGTGGTCTGTAGTTTACCAGCGTTTCTGTCCTTGTGGACAGTCTCGTCACACTGACGTCATTCCTAGATTTTGTTTTGATTTGTGGGCGCGCACACACACACACACACACACATACACACACACACACACACACACACACACACACACACACACACACACACACACACACACACACACACACACACACACACACACACACACGACTCAACGGCACAGTGGTAGCATTCGCTACAGCGGTCCGAGTTCGAATCCCGCCCATGGCTGA
>NC_134813.1:42525426-42527926 GCF_046742065.1 Oratosquilla oratoria | reverse complement strand
CAATCCGAGATAATCCTCTCTGGCCTGGAACTCTCCTCTCCGTGCAACTCGGGAGAAACAGTTGGGGAGAGAGAGAGAGAGAGAGAGAGAGAGAGAGAGATACAGATAGGGATAGATAGAGAGAGAGGAAAGAGAGAGAGAGAGAGAGAGAGAGAGAGAGAGAGAGATAAATAGAGAGATAGAAATAGATATAGGGATAGAGAGAGAGAGAGGAAAGAGAGAGAGAGAGAGAGGGGGGGAGAGAGGGAGAAGGAGAAAGGAAAAAACTGATCCTCACTTCTCCAACTAGTGGATCAACGTCTAAGAATCACTTCCATCTTCAGAAGGAGATCACTCACCACCCACGCCATCGGGACCTGCTCCTACAAGACGTCCCACCTACAAAAGCGACCTTCATCCTCATAAACTAGAACCAACTAGACCTATAACAGATTTGATCATTTCAAAATGATACAGTGTCTTTTAACTAGTTTATATTTCCTGTTTACTTACGAGCACTTAAACCCCTTTCACTTTAATTCGGTTGGTTTAACTTTTATCTGTTAGTTTGGTTAATTCATAAATCACAGGTCAATCCTTAACCGAGGTTTACGTTTGTATCGTTAGTAAAAAGTGTTTTTATTATTGTGTATGTTTTTCTCAAGGGTTGTGTTTATTGCAATTTCCAAATCCTTCATGTTTTCATATAATCCAATTAATATCTAACTCGTAGTCTCTGTTTATAGAAATGTATTTCCTGACTAATATACTGGACAATCTCGAACCCGGACCGCCGTAGTGGCGGTCCGGGTTCGAATCCTGCCCGGGGCTCAAATAATTTCAGTATCATTGCACTGCGAGTCGTTACTCCAACTCTTGTGGGCGGGGAGTTGGGTGTGTGTGCGCGTGTAAGGTCACAGCATTATCCACAGATCGGTCATATATGAGCTCTCGAGCTCTCTTCCGGGAAGGAAATAGCTGTGGATCACGAGTCCAATATGTGATCCAAAGACCATGGTGAATACACACACACACACACACACACACACACACACACACACACACACACACACACACACACACACACACACACACACACTAAATTGATAAGAGAAATACAAGGGGATATGGGGATATGAAAAGAAACTCAAAAAGGATAGTTATAGAAGAGACCTGAAAAAAATCAGTTTTCCACACACTCTTGGATATCTGGAACAAACTGGATAAAACAATACTGTAGTGTGTGCAAAAAACCATACGCGAATTTAAGAGCAAACTAGACACTGCGAGATACAAAGACGGTACACCACGAGCGTAAGATACAACTAGGTAAATACACACGAATGGATGAAAGAAAATCAGAAACACGTGGATGAGAGGCCACTATGCCTTGGATCAGATAGGCATACCATGCCATTTGGCCCCCAGTGCCACAATAAACCCAAATGATATTACTCTTCCGAATCGTTAAGCTTTTCATTTCGGAAACTGATCTGGGCCGAGCGAAACTGCCCGTCATCAGACGGAAATAATCTTAAGATTGATGTTCGGAAGAAGTTAATTGAGAAGACTTCATCCTCCAAGTATGGTAACAGTCTGTTAACAGATGTATACTTTCGTGAAATGTGCCACTGTGTGCTTGCGCGCGTGCGCGCGTGTGTGTGTGTATGTGTATGTGATTCACCATTGTCTAGGATGACGTGTTGGACTCGTGATCCACAGCTATTTCCCTCCCGGAAGAGAGCTCAGAGCTCATATATGACTGATCTATGGGTAATGTTGTCACCTTACACGTACACTCAGTCCCAACTCCCCGCCCTCGAGAGTTGGAGTAACAACTCGCAGCGCAGTGTTACTGAAATGATTTCAACCCTGGCCGGGATTCGAATCCGGACCGCCGTAGTGGCAGCAAAGAACTCTAACCACTGCGCCACGAGTGTGTGTGTGTGTATATGTGTGTGTGTGTGTGTATTCACCTCGGATCTGCTGCAGCCTCTTTTCGAGACAGCCAGACACCACCCTACGGCAGTGAGCTCAGAGCTCATTATTAGCAGATCTCTGGGTAGGTCTGAGACCACTCACACTCCACACACCGGGAATGCAAGGTCACAACTCCTTGACTAACGTCCCGTACCTACTCGCTGCTAGGTGAACAGGGGCTACACGTGAAAGGAGACAAACCCAACTTGTCTCCGTGTGTGTGTGTGTTTGTGTGTAAATGCGCGCGCGCGCGTTTGTTTGCTTATTTGATACATGTTAACTTGAAAGTCAATATCGTCATTAATTGATTTAATATCGGAGTCTGCATCGTATCCAAAACTCCTGTAAAATGGTTTTACACCATTTTCTTTCTTTTAAAAGTTTTCGGATATCCACAGTGCTATAAAGAAGAAACGGAGTAAATATCCCTCCCATTACTGATAAGTATTAGAGAGATTTTTTGAAACTCGTTTGTGGTTTTCTTTTCAGGTCATACGTTGTTCTCAAGCCAAGTTGACCACAATGGGAACAAATGAAGATG
>NC_134813.1:42500426-42510426 GCF_046742065.1 Oratosquilla oratoria | reverse complement strand
TTAGGAACTTAAGACACATATTAATGTAAATTTATACACACATGACTAATTGTAGATACTCGATTAACTTGAATACATACATGCATACATACATACATACATACATACATACATACATACATACATACATACATACATACATACATACATACATACATACATACATACATACACGTACATGTATGCGTGCATATATAAATTCCAGAATAAGATACATAAAGAAGGGCTAATTTATTTATCTATTATTATTCACAATAGGATCCAAATTCTTACTTTTTATTTCATATTTCTAATGTGCTATAAAACGTCCGATACAGAATATATTATTGGAACGAATTCGGCATTTATGAACACTTTCGTTAGGTTAATTCTAGAACATTTAATTCAGCTTCGAAGAGCTTCTTGTTTATTAAGATTAATAAGATATCTTTATCTACCTCTTGAATAGACGAGACGAATATCTATTATTGTATTTTTTTTTTATTTTTTCATTCGTTTCTCATAGAACTCATTCAATTTCGTTTCGTAACTGTTGTCTAAGATTGTGTCATACGGTACTGAGTAATTCTATCTGTGAACTGTTCTGTTGGTTTCTCAGGATCGAGCAAAATCAAATACATTCTGCATGACGTCATATCGCCATTACATACGGTACGCTGACCTTAGCTACAATCTCACGATGACACAAAAACTTAATGGACAATTACCGAATCATTATAAAACATAAGTGATAAAAAATGAAACGAGGAAGATGTTTGATGTGGTCTCGTGTATAACATGTTAAAGAATAAATTTATATTGGTGTTATTCGATAAGATAATTTCTGTTTAGTTGTACAAGATGCGATTGGAATATGGTTTTGATAACATCAGATTTGTGGTCCTGTTAAATTATACGACTTTTCAGTTGTTGAGGATTTGATTGAACGAAGAAAAATGTTTCAGTGTCGTAACTTTGTTCTGTAAATTCTCTGCACTTTCTTCAGAATAATCAACCTATCATTCAAAATAGATTTTATTAGAATAAACACACACACAAAACGAGAGAGAGGGAAAGAAATAGATTGAGAGAGAGTCAATAATTTAATGTACGATCACAGTAAAACAAACAAAACAGTCTATATATTTCTCTGAGAACAATATACTGTACAATAAGAAATATTACGAAAATCCCTCTAGCCTGAGAGGAACGGCAGGAAAAGGCATAGGAAGGTTTAACAGTTGAATGAACGGTACTTAGTCTTACAAAAGACAAATGAGCATCACAATAGGTTAGGCGGCCAGTTTTACGGGAGCTGGTAGCAGATGACTGTAGTAATAGCGTTCCATATAACGGTTTTTGTGATTTGATCCAATACTTTTGTTGAAGAAGCACAAATTACCGGGATCTCTTTACGTAAGAGTGAATTAAAATGATCAGTGTTGATTTAGTTTACATTTGCTGAGATATGCTCCAGTGATTAATTAATTAAGTAATCTTGAAAAATAATCCTAGTTTTTACAATCTATTTTTAGGTTGTGTTTGATTATAACATGTATATTTAGAAGAAGTATTGCACTGTGAAAGTATGTTGGGAACATCATAGAAATTTGGTTTATTAGCGTTGTTCATGTAATAACATGCACGCGCGCGCACACACACACACACACACACACACACACACACACACACACACACACACACACACACACACACACACACACACACACACACACACACACACACACACACACACACACACACACACACACACACACACACACACACACACACACACACACACACACACACACATATTCATGGATCCAAAGGTGTTTGTATATATACACAGGTATGCATGCACAGTAAATATATGTACGATGGGATGTAGGTATTTACCTAGTAGTATACTGGGTTGAAGCCGTGCATATGTATTCATTGAATATGTATATGTTCATACACACACACACACACACACACACACACACACACACACACACACACACACACACACACACACACACACACACACACACACACACACACGCACACACACACTCACACACACACACACATACACACACACACACACACACACACACACACACACACACACACACACACACACACACACACACACACACACACTAACAGGGCCGAAATTATTTCGGTATCGCTGCGCTTCGGGTCGTTACTCCGACTCTCATGGACGGGGAGTTGGGTGTGTGTGTATGTGTGCAAGGTCATAGCATTACCCATAGATCGGTCATACGATCTCTGAGCTCTCTTCCGGGAGGGAAATAGCTGTCGATCATAAGTCCAACACGTAATCCAAAGACCAAGGTGAACACACACACACACACACACACACACACACACACACGCACACACACACACACACAAACACACACACAAACACACACACACACACACTCACACACACACACACACACACACACACACACACACACACACACACACACACACACACACACACACACACACACACACACACACACACACATAAACATCTGTACACATACATGCATAAATACATACATACATACACACGCACATATATATATATATATATATAAATATATATATATATATATATATATATATATATATATATAATATGTATAGCCAAGCTTTACAGCCCACGGAAATATCCTGGAGGCACACACACATCCGGAACTGAGAGGGTAAACAGTCGTCGGCCACTTTCCTCTCCTCAAACTCTCTCTTTGTCTCTCGCACGGATTTCAACTCCTAATTGCTATGCTCAATCCCACAGCTTTCTCCTTTTGTTCGTTCATTCCTGTAACTTAGTGGGTGATATAGTTGACTGTCTGGGACGAAGCATTCTAGAAACTGTCGTATCTTTGGGTAAAGTTGTTGTAGAGTAGCGGAGATACGTCGACTTCGTAAAGGAGGTGGTTGTTTCTCTCTCTCTCTCTCTCTCTCTCTCTCTCTCTCTCTCTCTCTCTCTCTCTCTCTCTCTCTCTCTCTCTCTCTCTCTCTCTCTGTCTCTCTCTCTCTCTCTCTCTCTCTCTCTCTCTCTCTCTCTCTCTCTCTCTCTCTCTCTCTCTCTCTCTCTCTCTCTCTCTCTCTCTCTCTCTCTCTCTCTCTCTCTCTCTCTCTCTCTCTCTCTCTCTCTCTCTCTCTCTCTCTCTCTCTCTCTCTCTCTCTCACTGCCACCACCACAAACTCTATACAAATCCGGTTGTCGCCATTTACCTACAATCGTCGTCGTTTATGGATTAACCCAAAATAGATTTAACCCTGAAATCGATTAGGATTTTCTTTCAGCTGAATAAAATCGCCTGACGACAGGCACATGATCTTTATAAGTTTGGTCGTCGTTGTGGAAGGGCAAAGGTCAGGCTGGGTCTTGGTCCCGTCGACATGACGTCACAGAACGCGATGGTGAAGATGTGGATGAAAACCTGTGATATGCAGCGAAGTGAAACGTAACATGCAAGGGACTATTTCAAACCTGGAAGGAAATCACGTGACTGGGGAAAGCGTTGTCATGATGAAGGTGATTGGGGGAAGCGCAGTCATGATGAAAATGAACTGGGAGAGATGATGTTTTTGTTGTGGTGAGAGAGATTGGTACGATAATGGGAGATTTGAAAATGGGTATAGAGGAAGACAAAGAAAACGGGTGAGGGACTGGTATGCATAAAGAGGAAAAGGGGAGACAGGAAGGACAACGTTAGAGGAAACAATATTATACTGTTGAAAGGAAATGTTGGAATGCTATTAACTAGGAGAAATTAAGAACACATGAATAACGGAGAACAATAATTCAAAGTTCAACAGACTGAGGGAGATCTTGGCAAAAAACCTCTCTCTCTCTCTCTCTCTCTCTCTCTCTCTCTCTCTCTCTCTCTCTCTCTCTCTCTCTCTCTCTCTCTCTCTCTCTCCTGATATGAATACATATTTATGTAAACACATAATTACGAAACTAAAATGTCGTGGCACATTTGTAAAACGTTTAAATATAACCCACAGTCGGAGAAGCAAATCAAAAGAAACAGACGATCTGCATATTTCGACCACAACTGTGGTCCTCTTCATCTGCTGAAGAGGATCACAGTTGTGGTCGAAATATACAGATCGTCTGTTCCTTTTGCCTTGTTTCTTGACTGTGGGTTATATTTAAACACATACTTACGAATAGATTCAGCGATGCATAAGTGAATCTCTGTATATGTACAGCTACACAGAAAACTATCGTTAGTAGGGGTGTCGAAACAGTCGCTAATGAACATAACCTTATGATACCGAAGGGTTGGTATTTCTGGGGTTCGAATTGTTCGAATTCCTTCTGAATGAATATGAATCGAATAATAGTTCCGGAGTTCATATGGATTCACTATGACATGATAATCTTATTTCCGATGGAGACTTCAAAGTGAACAACTTGTCTCAAATAGTTTCGTTGTTTTGTGTCAAAATGATTAGCGTGATTTACTAACGATAGTTTTCTGTGCAGCTGTACATAATCACTTATTATAATGATTGGGTATTCAATTAGCCGAGCTCAGACGTCGTGACGTGACGCACCGTGACGAGCGTCACGTGGCAAGGTGCCACGAGTTTGCACCGTACATAAGACAGTGCATAATGATTCGATGATAGTGAATACCTATAACAGTGGTTCCCGACCTTTTTTTTTTTTAGTTTTACAATTATACGTACTAAGTTAACCTTAATCCTAATGCCGGGTACCGTAATGTTTTCTTGATTTTATTTTATTTTATTATATTTTCAATTTTTTTTGTCAGCCCTTCATTACCCCCGAAAATTTGTTACCTTCCCCCCCAGGGGGTAATTTACCCACAGGTTGGGAACCACTGACCTATAAGGACTCGAGAACAAGGATAGGGACTTGTCGTCCGGGTCTTTTTGAGTCGCACCTTGGCCAATTTCGAAGTAAAAGAAAGAAGAATTGCTTCTTAAGAAAATGGGTTCATCTTTCCAAGATTGATTATAAAATTGGTAAAGGCTTCACCATAACGAAGTTCATAGAAACGACTTCAGTAGCACGGTGTCCATTCTTTATTTGTCGAGACAGAAGTTCATTTATCAAGAAAACTTGTATTACCACTACGAGTCCAATAATTCGTTTGATCGAATAAAATTACCTGACATTTAAACATTCCACTGGTTGTTTAGACACTTAATCTCGTCATGGTACAGTCAAGGTGTTTATCAAACCTTTGCCAATTAGTGGTGTTTCTGACTACAAGCAGAACGAAATGATTTAATTGTTCGTTTGGTTCTTCAGGGCTGAGATGGTCTGAAACTGGCGAAGGCAGCAGTGTTTAGCAACGGGAGTAAGAGTGTAAACAACGGTACACAGACACGCAGCAAATTTGCACGTCATCCCCCCACGGCAGGGTTGGGGGGAGGAAAGAGAGAGAGAGAGAGAGAGAGAGAGAGAGAGAGAGAGAGAGAGAGAGAGAGAGAGAGAGAGAGAGAAAGAGAGAGAAAGAGAGAGAAAGAGAGAGAGAGAGAGAGGGTTAGGGAGAGAGGGAGAAGGGTGAGGGAGAGAGAGAAGGAGTGTGAAGGAGAGAGGAAGGGAGGGAGATAGATAGATAGATAGATAGACAAATAGAGTGACAGGCACACGCACACGCCTACACACACACACACACACATACGCACACAAACACGCACGCACGCAAACACACACGCACACGCAAAATGACCCACGTTACATACCTATGCAACTACATATCGTTGCTGTTAAATAATACAATTATGTTTATAAAATTGCCCGTTCAGTGATCAAGGGTCCAAGGAACTGAGAAAGATGAATTGGATTATGTAACTCCCCAGCTCCTCGAACAAGGAGGATATCGACTAAACACCTCATGAAAGGTGATTTGAAAGCCGTCATGGTCTCCGCCAACAGAATAAAGATGTTTAAAAGTAGTGGAGATTTTTTTGATTATTTAATTGCTGTTTATTTAATCAAATTTGAATGATTCTACGCCTCTTACTAGGGCGAGTCAGGTCAAGGTTGGGTAAAGGTAGAAATGACCTGAAAGTTAATGAAATCAAAAACTCCCTCATGCAAAATAGGGTAGAAATGGACACCTGCTCCAGTGGAATAAGGCTAAAAAAAATCAATAAGAAATCAAAGGAAATGTATGAAAACGACTGCAACTGCTTATAAGGACACAAAGGATAGTGGGAACTTTGTCTGCCCGTGAACAGAAGCAAGATTTCTGGTGTTCGACCCGCTGCCAGGTCCTCTCCGTGACCTGACCAAAGGTGGACCCCTCAGGATGTATACGAATATGGTAGACGCCCATGTAGAATGCTCTCTGAGAGAGACCATTTTGGGTGGAGTGTTAGAACATCAAATCAATTTGTAACCCATGTTTGTTTATGCTTTCCGCACCACCCTCTCTCTCTCTCTCTTACACACACACACGTATATAATATATATATATATATATATATATATATATAAATATATATATATATATATGATATCCTTTTTGTGTTTGCCTTTTATTTTGTAATTTCGTTTGTCTTTCTCCCAACCCTTCCTCATCTCTGTTCATTCCTACATCTTCACCACACTTCTATACCTAAAATTCTTTCTTTCCTACATTTTCATGGACAAAAGGAAAGGGGAAGGATGTTTTTTGGGCTTTTATGGATCTGGAAAAGGCTTACGATAGGGTAGACAGAAAGGCACTGTGGGAGGTTATGCAGATATATGGGATAGGAGGAAAGCTTCTAGGAGCTGTCAAGAGTTTTTATGAGAGTAGTAGAGCTTGTGTCAGGATTAGAAATGGAGAGAGTGAGTGGTTCGAGGTAAAGGTGGGACTTCGTCAAGGATGCGTTATGTCGCCCTGGCTGTTCAACTTATACATGGACGGGGTAGTGCGAGAGGTAAATGCAAGGGTAGTGGGTCAGGGATTGGAGATGGTTAAAGAAAATGGAGAAAAGTGGGAGGTGAGCCAGCTGTTGTTTGCTGACGACACTGCGCTTGTGGCAGGATCGGAGGAGGGACTGAAGAAGTTAGTGACAGAGTTTGGGAGAGTATGTGATAGAAGAAAGCTAAAGATAAATGTGGGTAAAAGTAAGGTGATGAGATGTACAAAGGGTGAAAGTGGCAGTAGACTGGAAGTGAGCATTAAGGGAGAGCGACTGGAGGAAGTGGATAGTTTTAGATACTTGGGTGCAAATGTGGCAGGAAAAGGTGGAGTGAAGGTGGAGGTAGAATGTAGATTAAGAGAAGCGAGTAAATGCCTTGGTGGATTGAAGAGTGTAATGAGGAATAGACATTTGGGAATGGATGCTAAGAGGAGACTATATGAAGGAGTGATTGTGCCAACAGCACTGTATGGGGCAGAAACATGGAACATAAGAGAGGAAGAGAGAAGGTGTCTGAGAAGTATGATGGGGATTACTAGGCTGGATAGAGTGAGAAATGAGGAGGTGAGGAGAAGAACTGGGGTGGAAAGGGAGTTGGGAGATAGGGTTGATGAAAGAGTATTAGGATGGTTTGGACACATGGAAAGAATGAGTGAAGAAAGACTAGTAAAAGAGGTATGGAAGGCAGATGTGGAGGGAGTGAACATGAGGGGACGTCCTAGGATGAGGTGGATGGATGAGGTGAAGGGGGCTTTGGGGAAGAGGGGAATGTCTGTTGAGGAAGGACGGGAGAGGACAGAAGACAGGGGTGAATGGAGAATGGTTGTATATGGATGATGTTGTGATGCATGAGGTGGAATGGGCGGGTGGATGGGGGGTGAGGTAGTATGTGTGAGCAAAATTTGACGCAGCCCGAAGGGATTTCTCCCCGTCTTCTCCTTTTATGCATGGGGGGGACGGAGAGGGGGGTCGCCGATTTAATGAAGCGGCCTTGCTGTGGATGTGCTGTGTCTTGCGACACTGCCTCTGACCCAGGACAGTGGACAAGGTGCAGGGATGACCCGTCATCCAGGAGGTGCTAAGATGAGAGGGAGGGTGGAGGGGTGTGGAGTGTATTCAGGAATGTAATGGGTGGGAATGATTTTATGCCTTTTCCTTTTTGGCTACCCCCCTTGTAAGGGGGAAAAAACCTTGGTATATGTATGTATGTATGTACAACTACTTTGCCCTCGATCTACTCACTCCAGTATTTCTTCATGAGTATGTTATGTCATTCAATAGATTTTGTATTCGAGAGAACCTACAGTCAAAATTCACGAACTCGCACGCATGCGTACACAGACGAACAAACACACTTACACACACACACACACACACACACACACACACACACACACACACACACACACACACACACACACACACACACACACACACACACACACACACACACACACACACACACACACACACACACACACACACACACACACACACACACACACACACACACACACACACACACACGTACAGACAGACATAGTTATTGCAATACAGATACAAGAGAGATAGAGAAAGCCACACCAACTTGCATGAGCACCTCCATAACCGCGCTCACGTTTGCACAGACGCCAGATGCCGTCATTGCTTGCGCCGCGGCTGAGGAACATTTGGAAATCTCCTCCGGCCATCCCCTCTGCGTTCACCGCATCCCAATGGGCTTTCTATTGCAGTCAACGGCATCCGTCGACTCCACAGCATGGCCGGATGTGGCGTACAAAGATCTTGCGGTTATAGTCTTAATTTGATCACAGGTATTTTAAGTGTGTTTTCTAAAGTGCATGCATAAATGCATATACACATACCCAATACATACATACATGCATTACATTAACATAGATATACATGTGGACCTACATGGATGCTAGCAGACGCACATACCTAATATACGCATGCATACATTACGTTATGTATACAGACACGCATACCTAATATATGCAGGCATACGTTACGTTTATGTATACAGACACATGTAGACATAAATGTGAATAGATTTGCAGAAACCACGTGCTCCTTATTATTTCTTTGCATATGAATGTATACATGTAAACATAAATGCATACACTTACTTTTATACACACGTAAATATATGTAAATATAGGTCAATACAACACATACAGATATGGATATAAACATAGATGCATGCATACACACACGGCCAAAGACAAGGTTAAAAAAAAAAAAGGGAAATTGCGAAGGTAAAGAAAACATAATCATGTGAGAGAGAGGGAATCTAAAGATTGACAAACACTTGGAGAAAGTCAGGAAAGCCTTGATTTGAAGTAAAGAAGACGAAAATGACAAGGGAGAAAGTGGAAATGGAGGTGAAGAAGAAAGTGCCGAGTAGAATGTGTTTGTGTGGGGGGGGGGGTAGTGCATGACTGAGTGTCTGCAGAATTATTGAAAGGCTGGAAGGTGCAAGGAAAAGTTAAAAATGATTGGAAGAAATCGTGTATAGAACCCACGCATAAAGGGAAAGTAGACGGATGTGTGTAGATACTACAGATATATTATTCGAATAGAAATTCCAGGAAAAAGCTTGCACTACCTTATTTTCCAACATTAATTCTGTTTCACACACACACACACACACACACACACACACACACACACACACACACACACACACACACACACACACACACACACACACACACACACACACATATATATATATATATATATATGCACACCTATAAATACATACATAAAGTATATATATATATATATATATATATATATATATATATATTATATATATATATATATATATATATATATTATATATATATATATATATATATATATATGCACACCTATAAATACATACATAATGTATATATATATATATATATATATATATATGTATATATATGTATATACGTATATATATATATATATATATATATATATAATGTGTGTATGTGTGTGTGTGTATGTGTGTGTGTGTGTATGCATATATATGTATGTATATGTATATATATGTATATATATATGTATATATATATGTATATATAAATATATATATATGTATATGTATATAAGAAAATAAGAA
>NC_134813.1:42475426-42495426 GCF_046742065.1 Oratosquilla oratoria | reverse complement strand
TTTGTTTCCATTGCCTTCGTTAGTTTTCAAGTCTCACACCCGTAGATTATTGCTGGTAGAATGCACTGATTGTAAACTTTACGTTTCAAACTTAAAGGTAGAGAGCCTCTCAGGATTTTATTATATATACCAAACACTTTCCAACCAATTATAATGCGTCTTTTTATTTCACTATCATTATCTTTCGTCACCTTCACCATCTGGCCTAAATAATTATACTCTTCAACTTCCTCAAGACTCTTACCATCAATTACAATCTCTTTACTTTGAACTTTCGTGTTCAAAATTACTTTGGTTTTGGTCTTATTAATTTTTAAACCTACTTTGAGACTTTCTTTGTTAAGATCGCTCAGCATATCTTGCAAGTCTTCTGCTCTTTCTGAAATAAGAATAATGTCATCCGCAAACCTTAGGTGGTTCAAATATTCGCCATTAATATTCAAACCTTTCTTTTCCCAACTCAACCTTCTGAAAATATCTTCCAAACAAGCTGTAAATAATTTGGGTGAAATTGTATTGCCTTGTCGTACTCCTTTCTCGATCTTGATCTTTTCTGTATCTTTATGTAGTCGAATTATAGCGGTACCTTTTGCATAAATCTTTTCTCAAATTTTTACGATCTGTTCGTTTGTACCCAGTTTGCGTAGCGAGTTTAGTATTGCTATTTGTTCTACTGAGTCAAAGGCCTTCTCGTAATATACAAAAGCTAAACACAGATATATATTGTATTGTGTCGTTTTATCGATTAGTTGATTTATCGCCTGCAAATGGTCTAAAGTCGAATATCCGCTCCTAAAGCCTGCCTATTCTCTGGGTTGGTTTCCATCTAAAATTTGACTTAGTCTATTTGTAAGGATCTTGGAGAATACTTTATATACGCTTGATAGCAAGCTAATCGGTCGATAGTTACTAAGGTCCTTCTGGTCTCCTTTTTTATGAAGCAAAATCACTATAGCATTGCACCACGCATCAGGGACGCTTTCTTGACGTAAGCACTGGGTGTACAGCTGAGCTAATTTAATATGAACTGATTTCCCTGCGTCTTTCAACAGATCTATTGATATACCATCTTCCTCATGTGCTTTTCCTCGTTTCATAGTTTTTAGAGCAAATTCTACTTCTTCCTTTTTAATCTCTGGTACACTACTAACGTCTACACATGAATTTACTGACTCAACTACGGTCTTCGACAAGTAAAGCTCTTGGTAAAATTCTTCTAATCTTTTTACCAAGTGTCCTTCGGCCAAATGTCCTCGGAGCAAATGTCCGTCGGCCAAATTAGACGAAATGTCCTTCGTCAAAATGTTCTTGGACCAAATGTTTGTCGGCTAAATGTCCCCGGGCCAAATGTCCTTGGACGAAATATATCTTGGCCAAATGTCCTTGTACCAAATGCCCTTCGTCCAACTATCCTTGGACCAGGTGTCATTAAACTAAGTGTCCTCGGACCGAAAGGGTCAAATGTACTTGAACGAAATGTCCAGTCCCTGTTGACGTCACTAAGAGCTCTAAGACGGAACCTTTGTTCGCGGCGATGCACCGAGAGCTTCGACAGTAGACGTGGCCAACTGACCTCACCATCAAAGCAGCTCTTTGGTTGTGCTTTGCTTTTTCTTCCAGCTTTTGGTATTGACGGGGTCTACCATCAGGTGAATAAAATCACTTGGCACTGAACAGAATAAGCACACAGGTTGAGTAAAACATCGAAAAGGGTTTTCATCTTCAGCTGAATAAAATTGCCTTATGAAAATAAATAAATAAATAAATGCAAGTCGACTAAGGTACTTCTTGTTAGTGTCTAGACGTCTCTCTTAACCGATTAGAATCGTCTTGCATCAACCAAAACATAATTAAATTAGTTACTTTACCTTAACAGACTAATCGAATGTTTTTCGAGTCCTTTAGGATCTAGAGGCGACGGGGGGAATAAAATCAACTGACGGAAACCCGATTCTGATACGGTTACTGGGTTAATGCGGACAAAGCTAGTGGTGTCCCGCCACCTGGTTCCTCTAACCCTGAGGCGGTCTAGACGAACTCAGGGATCTGTGCCGAGGTTGTTTCGCCGCAACTGTTGCCTGAAGGACCTCCTGACCAACGGACACGCTCAAACGTACGTACACACACACACACACACACACACACACACACACACACACACACACACACACACACACACACACACACACACACACACACACACACACGCACACGCACACACACACCGCTACTACAGCGGTCCGGGTTCGAATCTTCCCGCCCAGGGCTGAAATAATTTCAATATCGCTGCGCTGCGAGACGTTACTCCAACTCTCGTGGGTGGGGTGTTGGGTGTGTGTGTGCGTGTAAGGTCAAAGCATTACCCATAGATCAGTCCTACGAGCTCTGAGTTCTCTTTCGAGAGGGAAATAGCTGTCGATCACGAGTCCAACACGTGATCCAAAGACCAAGGTGAAAGGTGAATACACACACACACCGCTACTACAGCGGTCCGGGTTCGAATCCTCCCGCCCAAGGCTGAAATAATATCAGTATCGCTGCGCTGCGAGACGTTACTTCAACTCTCGTGGGCGGGGTGTTGGTATGTTTGTGCGTGTAAGGTCACAGCATTACCCATAGATCGGTCATATGTGAGCTCTGAGCTTTCTTCCGGGAGGGAAATAGCTGTCACACACTGACTACTCCATGTTTGTTGTGATTTATCAAATGACCATTTCCTGGCCTCATGTAATTAATATAACCTTTTCAGAAAAAATATTATTATTACATAATACATGTGAGAATGTAAATGCGTTTATGCGTGCAGAAATGTTTTCCAGCACTCCAAATATTGGGACAGATTATCCTAACTGGCACCTCAGCAATTTGGTCACAGACCGCAATGAAGTGACGCGACATGGTGGCTGTGAGGTCGCTTCTTACTGGGCCAATTCTCGTCAAATTTTTTGAGTTCGTTTGAATACAAACGACTTAGGTTATATATTTTTTCCTGATCTCAAACTATGAAATTAATTTTGTGTTATATATTGAGGACCTGGAAATGAACTAGAGAAAATAAATCTATACGAATATTGGAGTTTTTGTTGAAATGTGCTTGGGTAAGCTTAGAATATTGTAAACAAAATCTCCGTATTCTTCAAATTTACATTTGAGAATCAACCAAGCACTAAGCATGTTTTGGGATTAATCGGCGTACTAATCGAAATATTTGTTATCTATTGCAGATTTGAATAATAAATAATAAAAAGTACTCCAAATATTTTCCTTGGGATAAATGTTTGTACGAAATTAACTGACATTTTTATGACTCGAATATCAAACCGCTTTAGTTGAATTTGTTTTTGCCCAAGCGAATCCACAAAAGTGGTTTTATGAGACATCTTACACTTACACACACACGCACACACTCGCTCTTACACATACGCACACAAAATTAGAGAAAAGGAGACGGGACCCAACGAGTATTGGTCTTTCTTGAGACTACAAATAGGTAAATACTGTTAGGTAAGTACACACACACACACACACACACACACACACACACACACACACACACACACACACACACACACACACACACACACACACACACACACACACACACACACACACACACACACACACACACACACACACACACACACACACACACACACACACACACACACGAATTTAAGAGTAATTTAGACACTGCGAGATACAGAGACGGGGGACCACGAGCGTAACTCCCCTTCCCGTAAGATACAACTAGGTAAATACACACACACACACACACACACACACACACACACACACACACACACACACACACACACACACACACACACACACACACACACACACACACACACACACACACACACACACACACACACACACACACACACACACACACACACACACACACGTGCAGATACAGTGCAGACATACAGCGTACAAATTGCAGTTTAAACCCACATGCAAATGTAGACAGGTAACACTATTAACATATTACCAGGAGTCCGGATGGACAGATAGACAGAAGTACTGTCAAATAGTCTGGGAGACAGACGAAAGAAGACTTGTAAAATAATAAATGAATAAAAATAAATGGATAAATAAATAGATAAATAGGTAACCTAATGAATAAATAAACAAATCAATCAATCTACATCGGTGTTAGGAGTTTTGGTAAAGATGATTTCCAGCAATTCTATAATAGTTAATCACATGGGTCCATAGGTTTGCCAACGCGTTTCTTCCATGATGTAGGAATTTTCGAAAGGAAATAATGACGGAAGTACGTACACTGAAATAGTTTTGAATATATTACATTGTAACTTAGCTTACTATTCTTAAGACACATTTTAATCAACAAATGAAAAATCTTGAGTTAATCACATACAAGTTTGATAATCACAATACAGTGGACGAGGAAGATTAGATCACACAAGTTCATTTCTGTTCATGATCAATTTGATAATAAATAAAATCACTAATCACTGAATACTTTTAGTTTTCTGTTTGTGGATCTTAATGTAACTGTGTGTAACTCCCCCCCCCCTCCTCAACGAGTAGTCCATAGGATGGGAACTAGCGAACCAGTGTAATATAGGTCAAGCGGCCGCAAGGGGTACGCTGGCGGTTTTGTGACGTCATGTCGTCTCGCTGCGGATTTGCTTGGTAGCACTTGCACGTAGGCCATCTTCTTACAACCCAAAATGAAAGAACACAAGAATTCAAGAGTTTCTGCGAAAGTGACATGTACACGCTCGAACGGTTTGACAAACCGATTTGTCAAGAGGTTTGAAGAGGCGTCAGACAGTCAAACCAAACAATCCAAGTGGACAAAGGATTGGTTGTTGAAAAGAGATAAAAAAATTCCAGTGGATTGTAATTCTTGATTCAAAATTAGTGTTTGATAACCCCTTATTTTCTAGTTTTAGCAGCATATTCTTCCATGATGTTGGATGTTTTCTATATTTGTTGATATATTTCAATAACCTTTCCCTATCATTCCTCTTTCTATTGTATTCCTTCATATCTATACTTTTGACAGGAGATAAATTGTTGTTTCCACTTTGAGGTGTGAATAGCTACTAAAGTTTGATGTTTGACCGTCGTTCTCACGATCAAACTGTTTGTCGATGAAGTCATGTCGCTTGCAGGTACCCACAAAAGTCAAGCTCAGCCAGACTTGCTTCAAAGCGTTTGACAAACGTGTTTGACAACCAAATACCCCATTCACATGGTCAAACCTCACTTCAAACACGTGTTTGACAAACCGGGTTTGACAAACCGTTTGACCATGTAAATGTCCCTTAAGAGAAAAGAAAGAACTTTCGATTCTGTAAAAATAGATAAATGAATTATTGTGCTTATGATAGAGTATTACTTGTTTATCTACTCTGCTTAGGTAGCAAAATTTATGTATATTTATTTAGTCTCAAAATAAGGAGTGTTTTATCACTTAAGTTAAATGAAAAACAGTACAGTAGGTATTTGGTGCAAGTATTTTCTCCTTGTGCGTGCAATAAGAGAAAATGTGGAAAAAATTACCGCAGTACAGGCTTAGAAAGACCAATGCCTTAACATATCTCTTAAGTTCTTTATGAACAAGAATTGCCGCAGCAAATATAGGATTACCAGTCAATAAGGCGGTCTGTCTAGCGACTTTGCAGAAAGGCGAGATTTTTGAGTCGCACTCACTCACTCACTCTGGTAGTCGGGCCACTTGCTGACCCCTCACCGCTAGCACCAAATGCCTCCAGACTCTACGGTCCTGTGCCACTGTCATCCAATCCCGGACATCTGCTCCAGCCCTTTCCAGGTGCTCCTTCACGTTGTCCATCCATCTTCTGCGTGGTCTTCCTGGGGAACGTTTTCCTCCTACCATCCTATCCATCATCACTCTCATTGGTATTCTTTCTTGTTCCATTCTTGCAATGTGGCCGGCATACTGCAGTCGCCTTGACTTTATGATATTCATGATATTTATTTGGCCTGATGTTTCCCTTAGCTCTTCATTATGCCGCCTTCTCCATTCTTGGTCTAGTTCGTCGAATACTGGGCCCAAAATTTTCCTTAGTACACTGTTCTCAAATACAAAAAGACTTTTTTCCATTTTCTTAGTCAGGCTCCAGGCTTCGCATCCATATAATAGAATGGGTTTTATTATTGTATCATATATTCTTAGTTTGGTCTTTGTTGATATGCTCCTTCTTCCCAGTGTATTTTGGAGGCTGTAATAACATCGGTTGGCTGATGCAATTCTTGATTTTATTTCAGTGTCCATCAGGTTTTCGTCTGTTACAATTGATCCAAGATACTTAAAGTTTCTGCATACTTCATATCTCACACCATTGATGTCAATATGTTCTTCTCTGTTATTGTTTTTGGTTAGATGCATTAACTCTGCCTTCTTAGTATTCACCAGTAGTCCTACTCTATTCGCAGTCTCTTGGAAATCTCCAAACATGTCTTTTATTCCATCTATAGTCCCATCTATTAAGTCGACGTCGTCGGCATACGCCAACATATTCACTCTCCCAGACTCGAAATCTACTCCAACATTATCCCTCTCCACTGCTTTTACTACTCTTTCTAGTAGTAGGTTGAACAGTAGTGGGGATAGAACGCACCCCTGTCTCAAACCACTCTTTATTTCAAAACTTCTCGTCTTGTTGCCAACCCTCACCTGTGCTTCTGTGCCATCATACGTTGCCTTCACTAAGTTGACAATTTTGATTGGTACTCCAAATTCTCTGAGGATTTTCCACATGGATGATCTGTGTACACTGTCATATGCTTGTTTGAAGTCTACAATCACATGCCAGTGATTTATATTAAACTCCCAGCTCTTCTCCAGTATCAGTCTGATCGTAAACAGGTGGTCTGTTGTTGATCTCCCCCTTCTAAAGCCACATTGATATTCGCCTAATATTTCATTTGGAGAGGGGGTCAGTCTCCTATAAAATATTTTTGCAAAAATTTTGTATACACAGGATAGTAATGTGATGCCTCTGTAATTTCCACATACCCTTTTGTCTCCTTTCTTCAGTATTGGTATAATAATTCCTTTCTTCCAATTTCTGGGTACCTTTTCCTCTCTCCATATTCTTAAAATAAGTCGGTATATTTTATTCTTCAAGTACTCTCCTCCTGCCTTAAGAAGTTCTCCCACTACTCCATCTTCCCCAGGTGCTTTATTATTCTTTAGTTCCTTTATGGCCGTTCCTACTTCGTTAATTGTTGGTTCCCTTACTTCTTCCTCATTAATATTATCATCATTTGCTTCCTCATATGGTGTATCTGGGCCTGGCCTATTCAAAAAGTTCTTTGAAGAAATTTTTCCAACAGCTCAAGATTTCTTCCTCTCTGGTTGCTGTGACTCCATTTTGGTGTATAACCATATTTACTCTAGGTCTATACCGTTTCTGACTTTCTTTATAACCGCATATTGTTCTCTTATCTTTCCTTCTCTTCCTAAAGTTTCGATTTTATCCAGATTGTTGTTTTTAATCGAATGTTTTTGATCGAATGTTTGTAACATAACCAGCCACGTGTTGTCTAGAACTTGCATTGTTGTATATTACTTATAGTGTTTCAGATTTGTTGAAATGTATCTTATCATTGTCGTTGTTTTAAGACAATGTTTACAGGAAATCATGACATAGCATAGGTCAGTTTCGAGTGGTTTTTTGTAGTTACGTGTTTGTGAATTAGTGTTTTGAGATCCTTTCATTGCGCTATTCCAGTTCATTTTTACATCATAGTCTGAAATATAATAAAAAATAATGATAGTGATCAAAATATGCCTTCAGTTTATCTTGGAAAAATCCTAGGATTACGTGTTTGTATCTGTAAGCTTGTGAGTTTACGTTATGTTTAGAATGGATAGTACCTGTTTTAGTTTTTGGGATTCTAGGTTCGTGTTTATAGATAACGACCAGGTTAAGTTCTATCTAGTTAATTTTTTTATTTATTTTACTTTGGGTCTGGGAATATAGTTTTCCTTTTCGTTAAATATTCATTTCGTTTGTTGCTCTATGTCGGAAAGTATATTCCAGACGACATTTTTACCCGTTTTCTTTCATAATTTGAATCTGTGTCAGCTGTTTGGCGTAACGGTCTTTAAGTTATTTGTATTTACTGGATTAGTACAAAAGAATTATATCATATATCTTTTTTTATCATCCGCTGGGAACAAAGGGATAATTGTTATTATCTTTTCGCCATTTCATCGTCAATTTTTAGACGTCCAAAAAATTTGATATTTCTACGCATTCCATTTTAAGTAATTGTCACAAATATTGCCATAAATAAATATGCAATAACTGTGAACGTTAGTAGTTGTTGTTTTCTTTATCATTATTTATGACAAAATGCATAAAAGTAGGAAGTTGCGTTTGTGACCATTTGTGAACGTTTTGCGGTTTTATGGATACTATGAAGACGATTTTGTGAGACGTTTGCTATTTTCTTCATGTCGATGCCGTCTCTGGGATTAATGTTGATGATCAAGGCCCAGCTAACGTTTGTATTTTTTATCTTATTTCCTTATCCTTAAGTTTACAGACTGCAAGAATCGTTCTCCGGTTCTCGTTCGGTTGCAAAATATTGCAATTGGTTTAATAAATATAATGTGAGGACGGAGATTATTAGTACAACGTTTTGCTTATTAAAGCCTTTTCAAGCACATAGTCGTAATACACATGACTGAGCATAAATAAGAGGAACTTGGGGGAATGAGGAGAGGGAGGGAGGGAGGGAGGGAGGGAGGGGGGAGGGAGGGAGGGAGGGAGGGAGGGAGGGGGGGGAGGGAGGGAGGGAGGGAGGGGGGTTACTGAACAGCAATCCTCCACCCTCCCTACCTCCCCCCCGTTCCTCCAGTTCTTCTTATTTAATCTCAGTCATGTGTATTACGACTATATACTTGAAATAGCTGAAATAAGAAGCAAAAGGTCATACTAATAAAGGAAGCTCTGTTCTCACTCGTGGTGTTTGTAGACTACTCGTCAACCGCTAATTTCATACCAATTGTTATATTTTTTAATTAATGTACTGGACGGTCTTTCTCCGTACCAAATCTTGGTACTTTTTCCTTTAATTCTGGTTGTCATCAGTCTATTTCATGAACTGGTAGCATAATCGGAATCATGTTGGTCTCGCATTTACTGAGTCGTGCGTTCGAGTTCCAGACATCTCTCTCCCATTCCCAACAGTGACTGTCACCTGCCCTAACAGCCCAAGCGGGTGATAAGGCAGAGATGATGGCTTCGGCCGCAGGTACATCCAACTCCGAGGCATCTTCTTCAGTAGCGTGGAAGGAGGTCCATTTGAAACTTTTGGTTTTATGTAAATCAATATATCCTGGGCAAACGGTCGTCTAGAACTTTACTGGACTGTTAGATTTTATTTCTTTCCACTTATGGTAACACTCTGGATCGATTGTAGATAAACTGGTTCGGATCACCAAGCCCAGAACCTATCTTTTTTTCTTCTTAGCTCCGTCTTTGCAGATTTGTACATCCGTTGTATTGATTGTGTGCGCTTGGATATGGTGGACGCGTAAGATAAATGAATATGTATATATATACATTTATATATATATATATATATACATATATATATATATATATATATATATATATATATATATATATATCAGAAATAGTGTGTGTGTGTGAGAGAGAGAGAGTGTGTGTGTGTGTGTGTGTGTGTGTGTGTGTGTGTGTGTGTGTGTGTGTGTGTGTGTGTGTGTGTGAGTGAGAGAGAGAGAGAGAGAGAGAGAGAGAGAGAGAGAGAGAGAGAGAGAGAGAGAGAGAGAGAGAGAGAGGGAGAGAGAGAGACAGGTAGACAGAACGAGCAAATCAATGTGTGAGCGAGAGTGAGGAAGATAGAATGTATGCCACTGACCAGGACAAAATCTTAGTACCGGATATCAACTTGTCTGGATGTTGCACTGAGTATGTGTTACGTGTATCCTACAATCTATCTTCTCAAAACTCCCAAGTATGGAACACAAATCATGTGTGAAAGAACAACGGGAAATGTATGGTGATGCTTTTCTTTTGTCTTCCAAAGGTCAACAGGTAAATCGGTAGAATTCGATACGCTTTCGGACTGTATTCGATTCGTCATGAGAGCTTCGAAGGGAAGAGATTCTCACAAGCAAATGCGGAGTAGAGAAGGTGGGTGGGTAGCGGGGAAGATTGGTAATCCGATCAAGCACAAGTACGTATCAATTTCTTTAGTGATATTACTACTCATTTTCGTAACTATCAGTGCCGAGAATGAGATAAGAAGAGGGTGTGTTGGGTAAAAGAGTAGAATTTAATCAAAGATATAGTGTGAGAATTGAGAGGAGGGAAATAGAATCGGGGAAGGCAATAGCCAGAAGGGAGGATGATAGGTGGAGCAAAAATGTTACTAACTGGACGCCGCGAGATGGGAAGCGCGGAGGAGGGAGACAAGGCAAAAGGTGGAGAGACAAGATAGAGAAGTTTGCAGGAGCGGGATGGGTATTGCACCTATACTTTTGCCTCCCAAGGGCTTTCTTTAAGTTGAATAAAATCATTTGCCGCCAGGACCAACTCATCAACTACGGAAAATAGACGAATGACCGAAATAGAATAGAAATATATGACAAACTAACTAGATAAAAAATGATAATGAATTGACGAATAGAATATCTCTTTTTTAATGCAGAGGCACAGCACGCCAAAAACAAGTGGTGTGGTGTTGGGTGGGGATAATGATGTATTTGATAAATGGGGCCCACCACCAGAGAGGGAGAGAGAGAGAAAGAGAAAGAGAGAGAGAGAGAGAGAGAGAGAGAGAGAGAGAGAGAGAGAGAGAGAGAGAGAGAGAGAGAGAGAGAGAGAGAGAGAGAGAGAGAGAGAGAGAGAGAGAGAGACTTCAACTCTACAGTAGGTAAGAAGCCGAACATCGGCCACAACAGTGGCCGCTAATGGTTCTCCCAGATCGTGAACGGGGAATTACGAGGTAACAGGACTGAGCCCGTTAAGAATCTTCAAGAGACTTAAATTGGATCATCTCTGGTACCTGAGTCTGCTCTCCGTTTCTTCTCTCAAATTTATTTCTCTTTTTCCTCTCCCCCTCTCTCTCCAGTTATGATAAATGTTCGTCTCTATAAAAAACGCCTCAGAGAATGACAGCAACTCATAACTCAACAACCCTCATCTGTCTTTGCCTCTGTGCGTTCTCTCTCTAGTGTTTACATCTCTTCGTCCGCCTCTCCGCTTCTGAACTCGTCTTCCAACTCGACGTCTTCGTTTTCTTTTTTTTTTTGCCGTGCCTACTTATCTTCGTTTTCTTTTTGCCTTGCCTCCTCATTTCTCTACTTACCTGGGTGTCCGCCTTGTTACCTGCATGACTGCCTGTCTGTCAATCTTCTATTCAGTAACATGTCTACCTACCTACCTGCCTGGCTCCTCAATCGTACGTTTCTCGTCAATCCAATTGAGTCACGGACCGTGGAATACATAGTGATCATGATCTTCGTTACGTAATGTGACCCACAAAGGAACTGGGGAAGTCTAATCAAGCTAGATCAAGACCAGTCCTTTACGGTAAGTTGGTGCACGGAAACGGAAAAAAAGTATATTGAGCTTATGGTTCATAGATTCAAACATAACTGTACAAAGACCCAAACTTGAACTTTGTCGTACAGGGTCGCAAGTTCTCAGAGAGTTGTTTGGAGAAAACTAGAAGACTGTAGCAATGCAATGACCATGATTCTTAGTTCTAATTTCACTACTTGGGCTTGTTATCTTACTTTTAAGGGGGAATACATCGAGAAGGAAAATACAGAAACAAGGACTGAAGTATGTAAGTTCATGGCTTGTGAAAAAAATTAAAGAAACTCAAAAAAACATTTACTTTTAGCAATATCACATTTATCACTTGAATTTGAAAGTTTGGGAAAACATATTCAACTTGCTTCACTGCGAAATTGAATAAATCGCATTTTATGTCGAATAACTACGATATAACAAAGCCTTCGAGGTCGTAAAGTCAATTTACGTCGCAAGTCTAAGACGTAAAGATAACCGTCCTTCGCAGCTCCTTATAAAGCATCAGCCATTGTAATACTTTTAGATATCAGCAGTTGTATATTACCCCGTTTTTATTTATCTATTTATCTATTTATTTTTATTCAGTCTGCCAGCCCCCCTTGATCACGTGGTACAGTTAGAGAAACAAATTCTCCGGAACTTTCTGGGTCTTAAGTGTTGGTCTCTGGAAACAAGGGACATAGAAAACGGCAGTGCAAATTTGTATGGAGTGAAGACATGGAGTCTTCTTGTTTACTAAGACTGACAATGGTAGAATTGAAGACCTTTCGACATGAGTGTATGTGAACAGTACCGAGGAATTCCTTTCACCAACTGTACAAATTATTAAAAGAGAAGAATTTAATAGACAAGGAAGAATTCACCCAGTTGGTCGTAAACAAGACAAAAAACACGAATATTACGTACAAAAGCGAAGTGGGTAAAAAAAAAAAAAAAAAAAAAAAAAAAAAAAATATATATATATATATATATATATATATATATATATATATATATATATATATATATATATATAAATATATATATCTATATGGCTACGGATAAACGAAATAATCTACCAGGCGAAGTGGTGAGTTCAGAGTGATAATGTACATGTACTGAAGGGCTCTTATGGTATTCTGTTTATTATTATAAGGTAATATTGCAAATGTGTTGAGAATTTCATTGTAAATTTTGCAATATGCAATTAGGTACTCGCACACACACACACACACACACACACACACACACACACACACACACACACACACACACACACACACACACACACACACACACACACACACGGACGGTGCAAAATTGTTGAAAAAAGTGAACACTGTAGAAGATTGTGAGTCACTGCAGAGTGATCTCAATAAAGTATGGGAATGGAGTAGGAAGTGGGAGATGGAATTCAATATTAAGAAGTGTAGTATAATGGAATTTGGAAGAAGCCAAAAAAGAATAGTGGGATCATATAAATTGGAAGAGGAAGAAATTAAAAAAGTAGAAAACGAGAGGGACCTGGGAGTCATTATTATGAATAATATGTCCCCTGAGAAACATGTAAAAAAAATTTTTTGAGGAACTTATAATTCAGTAAGAACAATCAAAGTGGCATTTACATACCTGGACGAAGAAATGGTGAAGAAAATACTAGTCACTTTGATAAGACGGCGTGGTCACGAAGTACAAAAAATATATATAACAAAACTTGAAAGAATACAAAGAGCAATTACGAAATTGGCACCAACACTCTCAGAACTATCATATAAGGAGAGACTAGCAAAACTTGAGCTACAGACATTAGAACAAAGAAGAGAGAGAGGAGACTTAATAACTATTTATAGAATCATGAAAGGCATAGAAACTATTGATACAGGGGATTTAATAAAATGGGATTATAGAGATACAAGAGGACACGGAAAGAAAATCAAGAAAGACAGTTATAGAAGAGACCTGAAAAAGAACAGCTTTCCCCACAGGGTAACAGACGTTTGGAAAAAAGTTATATGAAAGTGTGGTGTGTGCAAAAACAATACACGAATTTAAAAACAATCTGGATAAAACGAGATATGAAGACGGGACACCACAAGCATAGCTCCCCTTCCCGTAAAATACAACAAGGTAAATACACACACAAACACACACACACACACACACACACACACACACACACACACACACACACACACACACACACACACACACACACACACACACACACACACACACAC
This sequence comes from Oratosquilla oratoria, assembly GCF_046742065.1. Classification (NCBI taxonomy): domain Eukaryota; kingdom Metazoa; phylum Arthropoda; class Malacostraca; order Stomatopoda; family Squillidae; genus Oratosquilla; species Oratosquilla oratoria. The sequence goes on along the minus strand of NC_134813.1, from coordinate 42,481,631 downwards.
ACACACACACACACACACACACACACACACAAACACACACATACACACATTTCCACAGCGGTCCGAGTTCGAATCCTGCCCGGGACTGAAATAATTTTAGTATCGCTGCGCTGCGAGTCGTTACTCCAACTCTTGTGGGCGGTGAGTTGGGTGTGTGTGTGGATATAGGGTCACATCATTAACCATAGATCGGTCATATACCAGCTCTGAGCTCTCTTCCGGGAGAGAAATAGCTGTCGATCACGAGTCCAACACGTGGTCTAAGACCATGGGGAATACATGCATGTTAGAAGGTCTATCGGAACTAAATTACAGAGTGGACTGGAGCGGGAAGAAGGTTGAGTTTCACAGCAAATCCTAAAGGTAATTATCCTCCTACTGACCAGCCCAGCTGGTCACTTATTCATGAAACAGCTGGAGAATGTGAACCAGCTTGTATTTCCTTTCATACCATGTGACTTACTGTACCATTGCAATAGGTAACAATTACCGTATGTCATGTGGTAATTTTTTTTTCAATTTCTGTCGTGTTATTTCTTCATCTTTACCACTATCTTTTTCATAGGAAATTGAATACAATAATTTGCAATAAATAACATAATTGGACTATATTTTCGTGTGGATTTAGTTGTCCTAATATCTATTTATTTATTAAAAGCTCTTTGATGTTATTGTTTTTTTTAATGAATAACTAGACATCATCTAGAGTAACAATATTCTGTAAACTCTTAGATATCCAACATGTTTATAGGTTTTCATAAATATTAATCAGAGTTTACTTAGTGTGGGGTTCGAGTCGTATTGTGCAGTCCATACACACATATATATAATTTTTTTCTATAAAACTTTTCCGTCTATTTTCCCGAAACCGTAGATCTCTAAAATCTCAAATATAAAAAATCTCATCAGTCGTTAAGGCATTTTTCTAACATATATCAAGAATCGACTTGCACCCTCGGAGGACTTGCACTTTCGGAGGACTTGCACCCTCGGAGGATTTGCACCCTGGGAGGACTTGCACCCTCGGAGGACTTGCACCCTCGGAGAACTTGCACCCTCGGAGAACTTACAGCCTCGAAAGGCTTACTGCCTCGGAGAACTTACGACCTCGGAGGACTTACAGACCCCCCTCTCCAAGACATGGAGCGTACGACGGTGAGCAGGTCATCATACCCAGGATAACACTCATAGCTACCGACACACCGATTCAATTCAAGAGGAAGCAGTTCCCGGTTAAGTTAAGCTTTGCGATGACTATTAACAAGTCCCAGGGACAAACATTTGACAGGTGTGGGTTACTATTAGACACCGGCGATTGCTTCGCCCACGGGCAATTCTATGTGGCCTGTTCACGGGTTACTAACTGGGACTCTCTTATAATCTTCACCGGGTTTTTCAAGGGGAAGGGAAATGTTAACAGGCAACCGCGCAATGTGGTATATAAGGAGTTGTTCATGGACGAGTTACTCACAACAAAAGAAGACACGGATTACAATTCAGTTCCCGACTTCGGTGAGGAAGAAGCGGAGCCCGGGTCGACAGTTATTCCAAAATGTATATTCAATATAACAGAAGAAGAGGCGATAGCGATGCTTCTGCCAGACTACAACACCGATTATCAACAACCTCCCACTCCGGATTTGGAGGACATCAGGGAGGACATAATGGGATTGGGAGAGAAGATGGAAGAGAAGATGGAAAAGCAGAGTAAGGGATTGGAAGAGAAGACGGAAAAGCAGAGTAAGGTACTGGAAGAGAAGATTGACAACATACTGAAAGAGATCAAACGTATGAGTGATGGAGACACGGATGAACGGAGATCACCGAAACGTAAATCAGCCAGTATGTGCACTGATACAGATTCAGACGGCGGAGACGAATCTCCTCCGGTTAGAAAAAAAACGTGTTACATGTGAGACTGAATAAAAACCATGATTCGCATAAGGTCCTTTTATTTACACATCTTACATACCTTATGATCTCGGTAGCAGAAAGGGGCGTAGCCCAGGGCGCGAAGCGCCGCAGGCCAAGCAACCCGGCGTAGCCGGGTGCGGCAAAGCCGCTGCTTGTATGTATATAAATATATATATACATATATATATATATATATATATATATATATATGTATATATATATATATATATGTGTGTGTGTGTGTGTGTGTGTGTATTCACCTCGGATCTGCTGCAGTCTCTGTCGAGACAGCCAGACACCACCCTACGGCAGTGAGCTCAGAGCTCATTATTTGCCGATCTCTGGGTAGGTCTGAGACCACTCACACACCACACACCGGGACAGCAAGGTCACAACTCCTTGACTAACGTCCCGTACCTACTCACTGCTAGGTGAACAGAGGTTACACGTGAAAGGAGACAAACCCAACTTATCTCCGCCCGGCCGGGGAATCGAACCCCGATTCTCTGGCTTGTGAGGCCAGTGCTTTACCAATCCGCCACCGAGCCGTGTATGTGTGTGTGTGTGTGTGTGTGTGTGTGTGTGTGCAAAAATATCACAAAACCACGTGGTCCAATGAATTGCTGATAACCACAAAGAAAATTGGAAAAGAATCTAGAATTCCCAAGCACTTTCGTGATATTTCACTGAAGATGTAAAGTATCACGAAAGCGCTTGGGAATTGCAGTTTCTTTTCCGATTTCCTTTGTAGTTATCAGCAATATATATATATATATATATATATGTATAATATATATATATGTATATATATATATATGTACAAATATATACATACATATATAATAGTATATATATATAAGTAAATATGTATATATATATAATATATATACATATATATATGTATATATATATATATATATATATACATATATATACATATACATTATATATATACATATGTGTATATATATATATATATATATACATTATATATATACATATGTATTTATTTATAGATATGTATAAATATATATATATATATATATAGTACATATATACATATATGTATTTGTTTATATATACATACATATATATATATCTTATTAGCATATATATATATATATCTAGTAAAAAATTGTCTTTGGAAATTTTTGAGGTTGAAACAGGAACCGCAATATGTAATAAAAATCATGATGGTCTTGCATTCGCTTATTCGTGGGTTCGAATCCCACACTCATCTCCGATTCCCAAACAAAAAGGGCAAAGGCAACGGTTTTGGTCACAGCAATGCGCCTCCCGGCGTATGCTCCTCACCACCGCCACCAGGTTCTTGGTTGTCATGGTGACGTTGAGTGAATGACCTCACTGCGTCTCAGGTCAGAGTCCTCTGCTGTCTTGTCAGCCAGGTGTCGCCAGTCTTTACTTTATGCCAAAAGAATCAGGGCTCATACTGTATATATGCTTAACTATTACACAGACGTACACGCACACACACACACACACACACACACACACACACACACACACACACACACACACACACACACACACACACACACACACACACACACCAGTAACCCGTGGGTGTGTTTGTTTGTGTGTGATTCACCATGGTCTTTGGATCACGTGTTGGACTCGTGATCGACAGCTATTTCCTTCTGGAAGAGAGTTCAGAGTTCGTATATGACCGATCTATGGGTAATGTTGTGACCTGACACACACACACACACACACACACACACACACACACACACACACACACACACACACACACACACACACACACACACACAATGTAATATTGTCAGTGTACCACTGTAATAGAAATAAACCTTTTATTATTATTTATTATTATTATTATTACAACTCCCCTCCCACGAGAATAAGAGTAACGACCCGCAGCGCAGCGATACTGAAATTATTTCAGCCCTGGGCGGGAATCGAACCCGGACCACCGTAGTGGTGGCCGGGAACTCTACCAACTGCACCATGAGTGTGTTTGTTTGTTTGTGTGTGTATGTATGTGTGTGTATGCACACGTTTGTGAGAAAGGGGAAAGAGAGAAATAGAGAAAGGTTTTTGATAGATAAATAAAACTGCACCACGAGTGTGTGTTTGTTTGTTTGTTTGTTTGTGTATGTGTGTGTATGCGCACGTGTGTGAGAAAGAGGAAAGAGAAAAAAAGAGTAACATTCTTGATAGATGAATAGATAGACAGGGAAAAGCAGGAACTACAGAAGGAGTGATGGAGGAAGAGGGGTAGAGAAAGCAAAAAAAAAAAAAAGAAAATGAAAAATATGTTGAGAGAGATTAAGTATGCGTGTGTGTGTTGTAAGTATGCTTTCTCAAGAAAACAATTTGGTACAACATGCTTGCATTTGTATGCATGCCTGTGTACATTTGTGTGTGTGTTAATGTGTACGTGTGTGTACATATATGAACATGTACACAATGTATTCAAAGTCGTACATTTGGTTTACGAACTGACCTGCTTTCAATAGTCCAGGTTTACTCACAATAGCAAGAACGAATGTATAATTCAACCTGTGTGCATTGTACTACTAAGTCTATTGTTTTCCATATACGAGAGGCTCAGCTACCTCAGAAACGTTCTTTTTTTTATTACAAAAATTAATTTTCCTACTTTTCGTATGTCTATCTGACCTGTCGATCCATCACAGAATCCATCAAGTATCTCCACTACCGTCATTTCATCCAACGCTATCTCTTGCCACTCCGTAGAATCTTCAATGTATTTTTAAAAATCTGGGACAATATCATCGTTCTACCGGTAGCGAAGTCTCCCCAAGGATCATGTCTTGTTCATCTCCTTCAGAGGGTTCGTGAATGTTCCGCTCTCACAGAGGCCAATCCATCTGAGACTACCAGAAGCCTTCGCGTCTTGAAACAAAGGCCGTTTCATAATGTCTCTTGTCTTCATCTCCAACGAGCTTCGTCGTTCTCATACACTGGTCCAAGAACATTTCACAGACCACCATTAAGGATAATAAAAACAATAATAGAAAAACATATAAAAATTCCAGTCTCTGCTGCCATTCCTTATTGAGTCTTCAAGTTTCACGTCCACACAAAACAGGTGGTCTGGCCACTACATAGCAAGTCCTTACCTATTTTTTCGTTACAAAAGATAAAACAATGAAATTGTTTCGTAACAAAAAGAAGGATGTTTTCAAAAGTGACTAATCTTCTTGAACATGATGGACTGCACTACAATACACACAATTTATTGAAACTTATATCACGCGAGATAAAAACCACTTATAGCTATAGACACAAGAGATATTCGAAGAAAGAAAGAAACAAAGAAAGAAAGAGAGAAAATGGGAAAGGAGATAAGGAAAGTGGAAGGGAAAATCGAAAAAAAATATATAATTTAGAAACTAAGAGGCTGTAGAAAAGGTGAGTTTGTTAGACAGGTACAGTATTTTGAAAAACGGAAACGGAGAAATCATAGACAGAATGGCATGAAACTGAGAAAAAGATGTTATTATATTCGGATGTGGCCAAGGTTTCTGTAGTGTTTAATCGACCATGTTCATGTCTACAAAGGTTCCACTTGGCTGAATAAAATCTTCTGGCTGTAGACAAGAGTCGACTATAGATGCCAAAAGGGGAGGTGGAAATAGTCTTAGATCCTCTTCCTGTCCGGAAAGAGGTTCCTCGAAATAGATTCCAAACCGATTATATGGAATTAGATTTCTTTTTAATCGAGCAGTCGAGTTTAGTTTGTCTGTGTGTTGAGATTCCCGCGCGGTCCAGAAGAAAGTAGAAACGGGTTTATAAAATAATTTTTTTTAAACAAATAAACGCTGTCATAACATGTTAACGACCTGTTTCATTACCTCGTTAAGCAGTGACATCCTCCTCGAGACGTCAGGTGATTTTTTTCAGTTGAAAGAGACTTATTCCTAAAAGATCATCCTTTGTATGCCCAAGTGCACGTTTGTTAGTAAGATTGCATCAGTGTATCTGTGTGTGTGTGTGTGTGTGCGTACGTGTGTGTGTGTGTGTGTGTGTGTGTGTGTGTGTGTGTGTGTGTGTGTGTGTGTGTGTATGTGTGTGTGTGCGCGCACGTGTGTGTGTATGTGTGTCTGATTCACCATGGCTTCACCATGGTCTTGGATCACGTGTTGCACTCGTGCTCGACAGCTATTTCCCTCCCGGAAGAGAGCTCGGAGCTCATATATGACTGATATATGGGAAATGTTGTGTGTGTGTGTGTGTGTGGTGTGTGTGTGTGTGTGTGTGTGTGTGTGTGTGTGTTAACTAA
>NC_134813.1:42447926-42470426 GCF_046742065.1 Oratosquilla oratoria | reverse complement strand
GAGAGAGAGAGAGAGGAGGAAAGAGAGAGAGAGAGAGAGAGAGAGAGAGAGAGAGAGAGAGAGAGAGAGAGAGAGAGAGAGAGAGAGAGAGAGAGAGAGAGAGAGAGAGAGAGAGAGAGAGAGAGAGAGAGAGAGAGAGAGAGAGAGAGAGAGAGCGAGAGAGAGAGAGAGAGAGAGAGAGAGAGAGAGAGAGAGAGAGAGAGAGAGAGAGAGAGAGAGAGAGAGAGAGAGAGAGAGAGAGAGAGAGAGAGAGGTATAGGTAGAGGTAGAGGTAGAAAGAAAGTGAGGAAGATGGAATACCAAAACCAGTCACTGTGACATTTAGAATGAAAAAGTAGATGGACCTCGTTCCGCGTTCAGCCCTTCTTTGGAACGCTCCGAATTTGACAAAGTATTCCCCCAAAAGGCTCTTAACAAAGGTTAAGCTACAAACCGTTAAGGAGAGGGGGTTAATCTCCCTCGGCAGGGCACAATTGGAAGCTGAATAAGATAGTCTGACGCTAGATACAACAACATATCGAAAGAGGTCATCGAAACAAAGGAGTTGAGGTTGGAAACTTCATTGCTTTCGGCGTGGGGAGACATGCTTTATATATATTACTCTGGTTAACGACAGACGATTCCATTTAGCTCTGGTAACGTTCCATGGGTTGCCTAGTGGCCCACTAAGGCTCACAAATGTGACCAAGAACAGAAAACTCTGTTGAGTTAGTGCAGAGGTTCTCAAAGTGGGGGTCCCGACCCCCAGAGGGGTCGCGAAATAATTTTGAGGGGTCGCGATCGAGATCAAGATCCATACAAGCTTACATACGTACATGCATATATACATACATACGTGCGCACGTACATAGGCTACATGCATACATATATACATACATACATGCATACATAGACAGGCAAGCAGATACACGGAGACAAGGAAATGCGTTATAGTGATTGTCAGAAATTCGTTGTTGTTGGGGAAGTGGGTCGCGACTCTATCGAAGTTTGAGAACCCCTGAGTTAGTGGATGCTTAGTGATACAGTTCAGTGCTGAAGTCGACTCTAGGAAGCTCAAGAACAACAATAATGTATAAATATGACAGACGTGACGAGAGATGAGTTGGAAACTTATGCTAGTTAAACCAATAATCATGGTGACGTATATGATCATTTTTTTTATCAATATTACGTGCGGGGGATGTTTTTTTTTTGGCTTAGTGGGTGCTTAGCTATACAATTCGGTGGTGAACAACAGCAATACGAGTACATAAGTATGACGTATGTGAGGAAGGGCAACCAGGGGGCTACTGTCAGGGAGGCATTTACGATTTTTTTTTCATGAATTTTACGTACTGTAGGCGTTTCTATTCAGCTTAGGGGATCGTCATCATGACGTAGGGGTTTCATCCTGTAACTGGATTCCTAATCTTTCTCAAGTCGTTACTAAAGGAAATGTCTTTCTTCGCCATTAGTGATGAGTGGGGAAATAGGGTCGTCATTGTTACCGGTTTTTAACGTGAATAGAATGGTTTGGTATTCGCCCTAGAAAGACACATGAACCATGTCGACATTGTTCTACGAGCTGTGACGATGAAGAAAATTAATATTCAAGAAATTGTCGACTAATTGTCGTTGGTGATCTAATTTGCTTTGTCGTTTTCGGTAACCAATAATTATTTTATTATCGGGTAGAGTAATGATAATTTGGATTTTCTTTTTTTTTTCACTAGACAATACGATATAGACGTCAAAAAGCTCAAGGTAGAGAATTTATGTGCTTTAATGTTTTTCTGTTTAAATCTTTAACGTTTAATATTCCACAAACAAATGTTTGTCTGTCTCTGTCTTAAATTTACTTGTGTTCCACAGATCTTTTGCCAAGATGGTGTGCTCTGCAGTCTTTATTCTGATCCACAGTAAAAAAACATTAATTCACTTTGGTAAACATTACTGCATTGAATGAGAGGGAGATGATCTTGATTGAAAAAAGAGACTGAAGGGGAAAGCAGAGATGATGATGATAATGGTGATGAATGATGATGGTGATGATGATGGTGATGATGATTATAGTGATGGTGCTGCTGCTGCTGATGATTATAGTGATGATGATGATGATGATGATGATGATGATGATGATGATGATGATGATGATGATGATGATGATGATGATGATGATGATGATGATGATGATGATGATGATGATGATGATGGTGATGATGATGATTATAGTGATGGTGATGATGATGATAGTGATGGTGATGCTGCTGCTGCTGCTGATGATGATGAAGATGATGATGATGATAGTGATGAGTATAAGACTCTATTGTTGTAGCCTACGTTCACTGGTCGAGCAACTTTCTCTCAAAACTTCTTTAATTAAACGACATTTTCGTAAGACTCTATTTATCTTAGTCTAAATAAATGTCAAAAGAAGACATTGGGTTTAACTGAAAAGCGGTTACATTTTTTTTAGATATCATTATAAAAAATGTCGATATTAGTAAGTCACTGTGTCACAAACTTATCTTTAGCGTAACCGACTGTGCAAAAATACAAACACGACGAAGTATACGCTGTGAATTGCAGTATCTATTATAATATTTGTTTAGATTTGATCAGACTGGAATCACATAATTCTATAGATTCCAATGAATGTTAATTCTACATTAAATGATCAAGATATTCTTCTCCATCATCAATTGTATCATAACTGCATTTATTTGATATTAATCTCCAGGATTGCTTTATCATGAATTATATGTTTTAATTGACGTAGGTGATTGTGTGTAATTTCCAGAGAAGCGTTACTCGACACAACAGACTTTCTCATATGTTCTCTCTTAAATTGTCTGTTTTTATCGTTGTGCCTTATTGACCAAGGATGATTGCTCTTATGTATTCCTGTTAGCGTGTATATCTTATCATTTTGAGGCCAAGTATCAGCTACCTTGGGGGAAATATACACATTTTTCTGACACGCAGGCGCAGGCTCCACCCACAAGTACCGCTATGTCGGGTGTTGCCACCCAAGCAACATGTAAACATTTTATTTCTCTTTGTATAAATACTCTACATCATCGTCAATCTATTGAATTTTATGTCTCAATTTGATTTTCGTTCCATTTGGGTGTATTTCCGATGTGAGAATAATGTAAATACGTCAGGAAAATATAAAATAAAATATGTGATTTGGAAATGTTGACAGACGTCTAACCCAACACTGAGGCATCTTGTGCGTCCTTGAACGTGAACGAATATAGGCCACCAGATCCAACTGTCCAGAGTGGGAAATTTAAACGCACTTATAAATATTAATCCACTTCCTCTCATGTCTACAACCTTCGTGATATTAACATGAGAGAGCATAGAAAACTACGAATAATATAATGATATAAAAAATATAAGAAACACCGAGACAAGAGCTGGAGAGTATCGAAGCCTAACGATACATACATGACCTCAAAGCAGCGATGGCGTTTTCTATAGTGACTGACACCTTGGCTGCTAACTTAAAGAAAAACGAAAAACAACAACAATGACAATAACAAACAAACAGATAAACAACAAAACCTACCGTCTGTGGATAACTGGATTGATGCTAAGGTGGATTTTTTTATGTGTGGATAGATGGTCAGACAATATTATGGAAAGGGAAAATGAAAGAGAGAGCTTGTGTACATGTCAATTCAGTGCGAGAGGCAATGTCTGTGGCGAAAGAAGAGAAAGAGAGAGAGAGAGAGAGAGAGAGAGAGAGAGAGAGAGAGAGAGAGGAAGTGAAACAGCTTGGAAAAATCTCGTGGTCATTCACTTTAACTTTCTTCTCGAGATAACTTCAGTGTCGTGCGTTCCTTTGAGGGACTTTTCCTTCCTCCCCCGCCCTCCCTACAACCACCTCCTCACTCCACCCCACCCTATCCCTCCCAGCATCGAGTCGTTTCTCGTGAGGAAAAACCTCATCGGTTTCTACTCTTTTCCTCTAGTTTCCTCTCCTGGTTCTTTGTCCCTTTTACCCGTTAAAAACCCATCTCAACAAGAAAAATAAGTTTTTTATTTCAAATATTGGGAGTTTCTTTGTTTTACTGATTTCCAACAAGTCGTTGTGACATACAAAAACTCCTGTAATAGTAATACCACAACCACTATCAAAATAGATTTCCTTACCAAAACCATTCCCTGCTTCTTCGGTAACAAATCAACACCATCGCCATTTGATGACATTTGACCTTTTTCTATGGTCATAAGGTCAGCGTCACCATCGCGATCTTGAATTGGGGTCATCTATGATACGAATATGTATGACACTAATGCTCTTATTGGTATTTATGTCGTTCTACCGTTAGATGGCAGTAGGGAACCCGTCGCTCACTCTACACCTCTGAGGAAGAAGAAGCAGTAGATAGATAAATAAATAAATAAACAAATGAATAAATAGATAAATGAAATAAACAGATTAATAGATAAGTGTATAAGTAGATAAATAGATGAATAGATGAATAAAAAAATAAATAGATGAATAAATAAATAATAGATATACAAATAGATATGTACACACACACACACACACACACACACACACACACACACACACACACACACACACACACACACACACACACACACACACACACACACACACACACACACACACACACACACACATATGTATATATATATATATATATATATATATATAAATTGATAGATAAGTAGATAGATAAACATATAAATAGTTAAAAAAGATAGATATAAAACCACCATCTCCCTCGTTCTCATTGCCAATTCATCACAACCATTACTTCCTCCATCTCCACCTCCATGTCTGAGATCATCATCATCATCATCATCATCATCATTACTAGTCACTTGAATGTCACCACAAACCCACGTCCTTTCCCACCGTTCCACCTGACAAATCATCATCATCGAGCGGTGCCAAAAACCTCTCGATTTCTATGGTTCTAGAAATAGACGGGTCTCTTCACTAGTTTTTTTTTTTTTTTTTTTTTTTTTTTTTTTGCATCCGACCTAGATATGGATCAAAAGGTCTCCTGTCGGCATGCTCCGCCTTTGTAATCCTTTGTAGTGTAGCGTCTAGGAATAATGTCTTCTCTTCTTAAAAAACGTCTTTGTATTATTGTTAATAATCTTTTGTATTTTTTTTTTGTAATAAGCGCTTCTATTCTCGGATACCATATCAGACCGTGAAGATCAAGTCTTAAAGAGAATTTTTAGTACAACAGAAGGAACAGGAGGACTAGCAGAAATTAAGCGACTAGCATTTTTTTTTGTATATAATGTATGCATGTATATCATCTGTGTTTAATCTACCAAAGAAACACAATTCTATTCCCTAACTCCTAAGCTTAACCAAACTATATTCAATAAACCGACCGTATCTAATAATTAGCTACCTATTACTAGCCTCCCACTGGGTCAATTTCCTTCGTGTTGTGATTTCGAATGTCTAGAAGACTTCGATTGCATTGTTCTTGTCTTTCCTAAGAACTTTTCAGCAGCGTGTCTAATGTTCGTACTTGTTTAGGTTCCCTTAGTTCGTCATTCAGCTCGTCATTATATGACAAAAAAAATTTTTTGGAGATAAAATGAAATTGCAATCGAAGTCGTTTCTACTTAAACGAATTCTCAACAATTCACGAGAATCTGCGTTGCGTGAGACGGCTGTTAGGTAGTGGAATACAACGTGAGGAGCTTACGCTGGGATAGCCGTGGCAAATGACAGTCACTGGGGGAGAGAACTAAGGACTTCTTAATCAAGAGGTGAAAGCGAAGATGAAAATGGTACAGTGAAGACTAGGTGGGATTAGTGTGTGAGATGAGGATTGCGGATTGTGTGTTGTTTTGTTGTATCTTCCTTTTGCCAAGGTAGGCTACTTCTTGGACTTAGGAAACTTATTGTACATGGTAGTACATAGAGAGACTGTGGGGACTAATGACGACATGTGAGTAAAGTAACGCACTCCCTGGCGTATGCTCCCAAATTGATGATGATGATGATATATTATACGTAGTTCCGTTATACTGTGTGTGTGTGTGTGTATTTACCTAGTTTTATTTACCTAGTTGTATTTTACGGGAAGGGGAGCTACGCTCGTGGTGTCCCGCCTTTGTATCTCGCAGTGTCTAGTCTGCTCTTAATTTCGTGAATGGTTTTTGCACACACTACTGTTTCGTCCAGTTTGTTCCAAGTGTCCACCACTCTGTGTGGAAAACTGTTCTTCAGATCTCTTCTATAACTATCTTTTTTCAGTTTCTTTCCATGTCCTCTTGTGTTTCTCTTGTCCCAATTTAGCAAGTCCTCTCTATCGATTATGTGTGCGTGTGTGTGTGTGTGTGTGTGTGTGTGTGCGTGCGTGTGTGTGTGTGTGTGTGTGTATGTGTGTGTGTGCGCGTGTGTGTGCGCGCGTATGCGTGCGCGTTTTACCAAGTACCTCAACAAAATGTTCTATTTATTTTTCTGTTTATCTATTCATCTACTTATCTACTTATACACCTATCTATTGATCTATTTTTATTCATTTATCTATTCATTTATTTAAGCAAACATCAACATCGTGCGTCAATTAACCCAACATGATTAGGCTTACGAAAACTACAAAATGCATCCAGAAGAGTCAGCGTCCAGAAGAGACAGGACGTTCGTCCGAATCCGGGGAGTTAACAGATCATCATCGGTAATTTCCAGTCATTATGTTTTTACAGACATGAGTGTTGCTTTCTCCATCTCCATTAGCACGCTATCCACATCGTCTCTCTCTCTCTTTCTCATAATTATCTATATTGTTTAAGCTCATGCATGAACTCTCTTTTTTCCTTCTCGTAGATTTTCGCTCAAGCAATTATATCTCATGATTACCATTTAATATTCTTCTTCTCCTGTTTTCGATTACAAGAATTGGTTTACTAATGAGGTGGCCAACGAATTGAACAGACTCAGTAACCGTATAACGAGGGCTGAAGCTATCAGTTATTTTAAGAAACGGCTAGACGACTTTATGGATGGGGATGATAGGTGGTCATGGACATGGAACTGCCTAGTGTAGGCCTTATGGTCTCTTGCAGTCTCCTTTATTCTTATGTTCTTATTGCGTTGAAGTCTTTTGACATCCACGTTTTCTTCCTATGCTCTTTCGTTCTTAGTTTCTCGCGTCGCCTTTTTTTGTTTTTCTTTTTCTCGACTTTAATTTTAATGGTTTTATTGTTCGCGTCGCCTTTTTTTGTTTTTCTTTTTCTCAACTTTGATTTTTACGGTTTTATGGTTCGTACAAGTCCATAATCTACAGTCACGAGCATAAATTTTGACCCTGACAGAGTTCTTCATGACACCAAAATCAAACTCTTCGTCTGAGAATTTCTTTTTTATCAAAGAATTACAAAGGATTACAAAGGAGGAGCATGCCGACAGGAGACCTTTTGGTCCATAACTAGGTCAGATGCGAAAAAATGATAATAAACAAATAAATGAAAATGATAATAATATAAATAATGATAAAACAAATAAATAGGTAAAGTTGAATAATAAACAAATATGTCAAAAGTAAATAATAATAAATAAATAGATAAATGATAATGAATAACAATAAAATAAATAATGATAAACAGACAAATGATAACAAAGAAATAAACAAATAAGAAAATTAATTAGCCGTAAGATAAATACTACGTATGAAAAATATCACATACTCGACGAAAAAAAAAAAACATATTGACGTTATAGGAACTGCAGCGTGGATTAAAAAAAAAAATGGTCGTGATGTATGGCTGCCAACAAAAGCGGTATCGTTTCACCAGACTGGGCTCGTACAGGTTATGGCTTTTTGCCATGAAAAGTGGTAATAGAATAGAGTTAAATCAGGGAGAGGGTCACGGCCTGATAGTCGTGTTTGAAGTTGGAAAGGAAGGACAGTGTGTAATGAACAGAGGGCTGCGACATCCCAAGTGTATTCCTTCAGAATAGCTAAGCTAGCTAGCAAATCTTCTTTTATTTTTCTTGTTGAGTTCCATTGTAGCTTACATAGCTGCTAGGTTGCGATCATTGTGTCTGAGTTCTTGGTAGATTCTTTGGCAACCATGCATAGGTTAAGCTCTTTTTTTTATTTATTTATTTTATTTTATTTTATTTTTTTGTCGTTTGCTTCCTTTCAGATACTCTGGGGTAGTAAAGTCTTTAAGTAATTTGTCCCAGGTTTGATTCACCATACGGTAAAATCTGATGATTCTGAATTGGTTCTTTTGTGGACTTCTTCGATTGTTTCATGAAGTGGAAGGTTTGACCGCTGGCAAACCTAAGGGATTTGTTTTGAAAGCTCTGTAGTTTCTGTAGTTGATTTTTTATAGGGTGTTGAGAAGGGCATGCGAGTATTCTATTATTAGTCTCACTATGGCTTTGTATAGATGTACTTTCAATTTCTCTGACATTGCTTTTAATCTATTTAGTTTTGTCCCTGTGGCTTTGGCTTGTTTTAAATTGTCGCTGTCACGAGTTTGCCGGATTTTGAGTAGTCTGTGGTATTATCTCCTATTACTGTTGGTGTTGGGTTGTATTTCGCAACTGGCGTCACTTAGAATTTGGATTTGTTGTTTTTAATTTTTTATTAGTTCTCAAGTCCGTGATCCGGTTGGTTGCCCTTTTTGCCAAATTCGCTCTTATTTTGGTCGATTTTCCTGGATAGGTTAAGACTTGTTATATCATCTATAGATATCACGTAATTACTGTTTGTTTGGTAGGGTGAATATCTGCTGTGTATATCGTGAATAGTGTTCGCTAAAGACGCGATCCTTGAAGTACACCATTCGTTAGAAGAAAATGATCGTTTTTATGTTCTTTCATTCTCCCCGTGCGCCATGTTAGGAATTCTCAAAGGAATATTGTTAATTCTCCCGGAAGCTCTAATTGGGTTATTTTGAGCTTCAGTTCATTATGCCAAACGATGTCGAACGCTTGGCTGAGGTCACATTGTACTAATGTACATTTGTGTCTTGGTGACATAACGTTAGGTGATCTATTAATACATTCTTGCAATAGCTATGAGTCTTCCACGATGTCGGAATCCATATTGCCTGGGGTTGTATAATTCTCCCTCTTCGAGTTGCTGTCTTAGTCCTATGTTGATTGTTTTTGTGTCGTTCCGTTTTGTAGGGTCGTGGTAGCACGATGTTACGGCCATCGTCATACAAAAAGCAAGCCGCTCAGGCAAGGGTTCGAATCCCAGTATGAGAGTTTATTTCCTTATGATGATTATTTTTTCTAGTATCTTTGCTGATACTTCAAGTAAAGAGATCGATCTGAAATACTGGTTCTTACATACATATACCAAAGGCTTTTTCCCCCTACAGGGGGGGGGGTAGCCAAAAAATGGTTCTCAACTTTGTTTATCCTATAACCCCTCGAGACTCTTCAGGGTATTATCGTAACCCTCGTATAATAAATTTTGAAACTGTGATCCTTGTGAAAAGGCAAGATAAAACACTGGTTGTGGTTTATATGTTTACAGTAGCAGGCCACAGCCATGAATTCTGTGGGCGTCCCCTTCCTTCGTCTCCTCCTCCATCGAGGGTTGACTCTTGTGGAAACAACGCTGAATAGGATCAACACCATCAGGGAAAACGTGCCACACGATGCCCATATATAGCCGGTGGTGACGTTCACGAATTATACCGGTAATTGGGTTAGACTGAGTCTCGCATAATGGCGATTTTGAGCTCGGAAGTGTTGGTAGCCCTGCGTGGGAAACGCATTTGATCATTAACGAAGGTTACATTTCCTCAGTTTTCCTTTTTAGGTCGTCCACAGCCATGTCGTAATGACACTGCTTGAACGAAAACTGTTGCTGTTTTTTTTCAGATGTCATCGTCACTTGTGCCATGGTGTCTTACACGTCATTATGAAAATACTTTCGTGTGAGATTATGCACAGTTGCCTCAACCTCTGAGTACTACAGCTGATGTAGGTGGAGTAAACACGTAACTCTACATCATATCTTTACGATGTCGACTCCCACCCACATCGTAAATTTACGAGCATAGTCTACCGTGCATACGATATCGCACGAAAAAACACAAGGAGATAATGTTAGAAAGAATACAATCTATGAGGAAGTGACAAAAGAGTAAAAGCGCTATTAGAATTTTCGTAATTAAATTGTGTATACCAATGTTCATTACACTCGAGGTAAAAAGTTTGATTAAAAAGAGAATAAGCTTAGACTCAAAACGTTACCTTTTCCATCTGTACTCGGATTGCTAAGGCATGTGGCAGACACTGGTGATCGTTTACGAATCGAACTGGATTCTTTGTATTTACAACAAAGGGTCGAAGACACCGCATCGTGATTACATCATACAAAGAAAAACAAAAAATTTAGTAGTATTCTAATTCACAAAAATGCAGACATTTATTAGCCTTTTTCCAATTAACATAAGAAAACTAAGACACCATTTTGTCCTTTTTTCTCGCCTCTCAACTGTATTGAATTGTCTGGTGTAGATAACCAAAAAAAAATCTTCAAGGTCCATCGTCATGTGGAAGAAAGAAAATAAGTTTTTGGACGCAAAATGCAAATCCCAAATTCTAGTATACAATTATTTTGTTTGCTTATTTATTTGTCCATTTTAGTTTAATCAGTTCTTTAGTTTTCTTTTTTACTTTGTTATAGACAGAAAGAGCCACTGTTGGCATGTTTTATGATAATGATTTCTTTCCGATACGTTTAATATTTGGACCATGACGTCATATCGACAGTGCAATGTGACGTGGCAGATGCAAATTAGAGCGCGAACATCCTGGAAATAAAAGTGACGGATTAAACATTAAAGAAGAGTTTTCCATGATGGAATCCGTGAAAGTGATGATTTATTATTCAGTAATATAAGAGAAACTTAGTACGGTTTCTAGAGACCAAACGTGAGATATCGTTCTCTCATCGAGCACGCGATTAAAGATCGCGCGTGTTCGTATGCGTTCTAGTCTTCCTCAAATATTCATGTGCGTTCTAGTCTTCCTTAAATTTTCACGGCAGATACAAAGAAATACAGGAGAGATACAAATGGCAACAGACTTATTGGTCCTTGCGGGGGCAGCTTGCGAATTGAAAGGGAGTGTAAAAAATTGGAAACTGTCAAGAACCACCGACTTCAGTATATGAGCTCAAGATGCTGAGAAATAAGTTAGATTAGGGTTGGACTCCATATATTTATCTAGGCGTTTTTTAAAAGTATCAATTGTAGTTGAGCTTATAACATGAACAGGTTGATTGTTCAAAGCACTTATAATAGTTTTAAAACTTCATCTGTCATTAATAAGCTATATAAATCGTTAGTGTGTCCACATTTGGAATATGCTGTTCCCGTATGATCACCGAATCTCATTAGATATATTGACAGATTGGAAAAAGTACAACGGCGAGCCACAAAACTGATTCCAAATATCAGGAATAAATCGTACGAAAATCGACTAAGACATGAATCCATTTTCCCTAAGAAAGCGTACACTCAGGGGTGATTTGATACAAGTTTTCAATATTCTAAAGGGAACTGACATTGTCAAAAATGACGAAATTTTCACACTGAATGCAAATCAGACAAGAAATAATGGCCTCAAACTGTTAGGAAGTAGATTTATTTACGAAGTGGGTAGAAACAACTTCGCCAACCGTGTAGTTAATGAATGGAATAAACTTCCTGCATAGGCAGTTCAATGTTGTACAGCTTTAAGATTCATTTAGATAAACACCTAAACAATATGCTGTAATGTCTGGCATTTATTTAATTTTATTGATTAATTCATTATCATTTATTTATTTGTTATTTATCTGTTTATTTTTTAATATTTATTCACTAATTATCTGTTATAAACTATTATTATTATCTGCTTTTTTATTATTTATCACTATTTTGTTGACTTAGTTTTTGTACAATGTGTCTCTATAACCTTGCTTTATGAAATTAAACATACATATACATACATACATATACCAAAGTCTTTCTTTCCCCTTACACGGGAGGTAGCCAAAAAACAATTAAACATAACACTTCAAATTAACCCTTACAGAGTGGGGATATTTCTTTCAGCTAAAGATAATCGCCAGTCGGCAGCCAGAATAAAATCTAAGAACGATTTTCGCTTTTAACGATTTAGTTATAATAAATTAGTCGCCGATTATCGGATCGTCTTAACCTGTATGGGGGATGCTCCTAAGATGAATAGAATAATTTGTAAAAAAAAAAAAAAAAAAAAAAAAAAAAAAAATGTTTCTGGGTTAAAAGGGAATAAAATTGGAAATAATTCTAGTTAGTTTTCTGTAAGTTCCTAGTAAGTCATTGGCCTGGTTACAAATATCTATCCTCTGTGGAATGAGTAGGTAAGTTCAAGCCTACTAATCATCGATGATTGGCATAAATCAGGTGCAACACCATTCACGAGGAACCAACCAGAGTGTGAAGACAAAATTTTTGATTTGTAGACAACTAAGCTTGGTTTTGTGTGAACTCCAAAACAATCGCAACAAAAAAACCTTGATCTAAAACTTCTAAACTGTAAAAAATTTCAGTCAGGGAGGCGTCTGCCTCTGTAATTAATTCCCTTATAATAAAAACCATTTTTCGTAAATGAAACTGTAAATACAAGAAGAAGGAAATGCATATTTGCATAATTACGGTGCATCATGGAATCGTATTTGTGAACACACAGTGGTACTCCTATAATCACTATAACAGGTTATACACACATACATATACCAAAGGCTTTTTCCCCCTTATAAAGGGGGTAGCCTCGATTATTTCGTACTTATTTTTGTCTTCTTTACACATGTCCTGACATCCTTGTTCACATGTTACTTGATTATGTTATTTACTTTATCCAACATTAATCTATAAAGTTATTTGGAATCCTTAACATTTGTTAATGTTCTACACTCGAAATTCTTATCAGTAATCTGATATGTTTTTTTGGCGAACCTATATTCCAATCTCCTCCACCCCCTTCCTTCCTCTTCTTCACCCTCTTCCTCCTCTTCTCCACCCTCTTCCTCCTCCTCTCCACCCTCTTCCAACGCTTCCTCTTCCTCTTCCACCCCCTTCCTTCCTCCTCTCCACCCCTTCCTTCCTCTTCTCCATCCTCTTCCTCCTCCTCTTCACCCTCTTCCAACGCTTCCTCTTCCTCTTCCACCCCTTCCTCCTCCTCCACCCCCTTCCTCCTCCTCATCCACCCTCCTCCTCCTCTCCACCCTCTTCCAACTCTTCCTCTTCCTCTTCCACCCCTTCCTCCTCCTCCACCCCCTTTCTCCTCCTCCACCCCTTCCTCTTCCTCTCCACCCTCTTCCAACGCTTCCTCTTCCTCTTCCACCCCTTCCTCCTCCTCCACCTCTTCCTCCTCCTCTCCACCCTCTTCCAACGCTTCCTATTCCTCTTCCACCCCCTTCCTTCCTCCTCTCCACCCTCCTCCAACGCCAAGGCTTCCTCTCCCTCTTCCTCCGCCTCTTCCCGTTACTCTTTCTCTCTTTCCTCCATCCAGAGAGGCATTTCCTCTTTTCCTCTTCTTCTCTCTCTATATCTGGGTTCCTAACCCTTCTTGGGATAAAGTGAGTCATTACTTTCATCTTGTAGCTTCTGAATGTTTCACTCTCTCAGCATTTCCTCCATAAGTCGGGTCACTGGCCGCACCTCCCCGACGACCCTCCACAAATGCCCCCATATACACGTCCCTGACACCCCTACGGACCAGAGACACGCATGATTTTTTTTATGATTAAATATTAATGTTAACTTTACATTCGACTCCACCTTTTCTGCGCCATATTGTTCCGAAGGACAGAAGCGCTGGTTATCGCTGACCAAATACAAATCTGAACTTTTCTTCCGAAGAAGGTGAGAAGTCTTCTACACCATGAGGCGCTTAGTAGCCGCCACCTTCGCCATATGAGCCTTGGGCACTGATGGAACAGGTAACAGACAGTCACTGCCAGGAACCGGAAGGTAGTGCGGGATTCGAACCCAAAACTAAGCGAATACGAGACCAGGACGCTTCCGATGACGCTACCAGCATGTACTGTCTGACGATAAACAGAATGAAAGGAATAAAGCAACCCACCGGACGACAACCAGAAACAAATGAGTAAAGTGTGTCATCGAGGGTGGGAGGGGAGGGGAGGGGAGGGGAGGATTTGGCACCGATGACGAAGGAAGGTTTCTGGCAAAGACGTCTGAGCGCACTTTCACTTCCTGAAGAGTCTTCATCCTCGCCTTCCTCTACGCTCTCACCCGCGCAACAATAAGCGTTCTCCTATCACCACCCCATGGGCGAATTAAATCGCCTGATGACAGCAAGAGTCGTTTTTTCCTCTCCCTCACGTCGTTATTGTCGTTCAAGATCTCTCTGAATAGACTTTCTTGGATCAACAACAAGACGGAAGCGGTGCCTCACCCAGTCCTCTCGCTTCCGTTTCCCCAGACAGACGCTCGGGAGAAAGTCCTCTTACATTCCTGCCTTAAAACGACGTCAACCCGTGTGTGTGTGTGTGTGTGTGTGTGTGTGTGTGTGTGTGTGTGTGTGTGTGTGTGTGTGTGTGTGTGTGTGTGTGTGTGTGTGTGTGTGTGTGTGTGTGTGTGTGTGTGTGTGTGTGTGTGTGTGTGTGTGTGTGTGTGTGTGTGTGTGGATGTGTGTGTGTGTGTGTGTGTGTGTGTGTGTGTGTGTGTGTGTGTGTGTGTGTGTGTGTGTGTGTGTGTGTGTGTGTGTGTGTGTGTGTGTGTGTGTGTGTGTGTGTGTTTGTGATTTTTGTGTGTGTGTGTGTGTGTGTGTGTGTGTGTGTGTGTGTGTGTGTGTGTGTGTGTGTGTGTGTGTGTGTGTGTGTGTGTGTGTGTGTGTGTGTGTGTGTGTGTGTGTGTGTGTGTGTGTGTGTGTGTGTGTGTGTGTGTGTGTGTGTATCTGTGTGTGTATATACTTAGCTGTACCTTACGGGAAGGCGAGCTACGCTCGTGGGGTACCATCTGTGTGTGTGTGTGTGTGTGTGTGTGTGTGTGTGTGTGTGTGTGTGTGTGTGTGTGTGTGTGTGTGTGTGTGTGTGTGTGTGTGTGTGTGTGTGTGTGTGTGTGTGTGTGTGTGTGTGTGTGTGTGTGTGTGTGTGTGTGTGTGTGTGTGTGTGTGTGTGTGTGTGTGTGTGTGTGTTTAAAAATGGTGATAATGAATGCAGAGGAAAATTATGATGGAGTTTAAGGTGAAGACAAAGATAACGATAAGTATTGAGAGGAACAAGAAGAGTTGAAGAATGATGAAGATGGATCAGAAGAATGGCAGGAAGATGTGGTGTAAAATAAAAATGTAGTGTAGGTATGCATACATCTTGGTAAGAAGATTACATATGTAAAGTTTTCTGCGTTATTACACAAACACACACACACACACACACACACACACACACACACACACACACACACACACACACACACACACACACACACACACACACACACACACACACACATATATATGTATGTATATATATATATATACGCATTTATATATACATACATACATACATATATATATATACATATATATATATATAAACATATATATTAGTGTTTTTTATACATGAGCATAACAAAATTTAACACAAGTAAATGCAAGGTAATGCACATAGGTAAAAATAACAATAAGTACGATTACAAGTTATTTGGAAATTCGTTAACAAAAGTGGATAGTGAAAAAGATCTCGGCGTAATTATCAGTAACGACCTCAAATCATCCAAGCAGTGTATTTCAGCCTCTGAGAAAGCAAATAAGATTCTAGGACTGATTGCGCGATCTTTTGATTTCAAAAGTCCATCACTCATTAACAAGCTATATAAATCGTTAGTTCGTCCACATTTGGAATATGCTGTTTCCGTATGGTCACCGAATCTCATTAAAGACATTGACAGACTGGAAAAAGTACAACGGCGAGCCACAAAACTAATTCCAAATATCAAAAATAAATGATACGAAAATCGACTAAAACATATGAATCTGTTTTCCCTAAAAAAGCGTAGACTCAGAGGTGACTTGATACAGGTCTTTAAAACTCTAAAGGGAATTGACAATATCAAAAGTGACCAAATTTTCACATTGAATGAGAATCAGACAAGAAACAATGATCTCAAACTGTCCGGAAATAGATTCAATTTGGAAGTAGGTAGAAACAACTTTGCCAACCGTGTAGTTAATGAATGGAATAAACTTCCTGCACAGGTAGTGCAATGTAGTTCGGTTCGAAGCTTTAAGAATCATTTAGATAAACACCTAAGCAAGATGCTGTAATGATTATAATTTATTTTATATTATTTGTTTTTGTTTTGTTATCATTTGTCTGTTTGATTTTCATTTATTATTAGTTATGTCAATTTATTATCATTTACTATTTACCTGTTTGTTTATTATCTATACCTATGCATTTCTTTATGTATTTTATTTGTTATTTACATTATTATAGTTTTTATTTATTATTTTATTGTCATTATGATTTTCTTTTCGCATCCGACCTAGATATGGACTAAAAGGTCTCCTGTCGGCATGCCCCGCCTTTGTAATCCTTTGTAAAATTATGGGCTATGATGATGGAAACCATTTATGAGAGCCTGGATAATATTCAAGGGCAAGATTTTAATAGCACTTTTTGACACTCAAAAGTACGAAAAGTAAATTCATATCCATTTAATTTCGATCCAGTTTTTCTATTGGGACTATGGGCTCTTCAGTAATATCCGAAGTTACTTCGGTGCGGACGCTTTCTGTAGTGCCACCCTTGACCGTAGTTATAAGCGTAATTTTGAAGGGCCTGATAGTTACCGTAGTTCCTGGGCCTCCCGTTGTTCACGTATTGTCCATGAAGGTGTCCATATTGGGCATAAAAGTCTCGAACCTGATGGACACCGTTGACCTGGGCTTGTGGAAGACCTTTATTGCCACAGAGGCTGTGTTGCTTCTTCTGTGGACTTACAACTTCCTTAACCTCAGTGGGCTCGTTGGTCGAGGTCTCCTGCTCTTCTTCTGTTTGTACCTCTTTTGAGATCCCCTCTGAAGAACCTTCTCGTGGTCTTTCTTCCTGAGCTTCTGGGCCGGAAGCTTCTGCTGACGGGAATTCAACGGCCTCTGAGGTTTCTTCTTGAAGGGACTGTCTTCGAGGAGAAGAGTCTTCCACTTCGGTCATATCTTCGCCTACTTCGAAGGCTTCGTTTACCACGAAGTCTTCTGCCGCTTCCTTCAAGATAGGTTCTTGGTCCTCTTCGTTGTGCTGCAGCGGCAGACAGCACAAGACCTTCCTCAAGGTACTTCGGCATCCGACTGCCAACGCCTTGCCAAAGCGACGAAGTTTGGTGATCATTGTTGGCTCTTGAAGATCGCTTTGGACAATCTTCTTGTGGACTTCGAAAAGCATCGTGACCTCTTGATGAGGAAACGGAAGAAAGCAGATTAGGCTCTTGAGGTGGCGAGGCATTAGATATTTCTCGCTAGCATGCTATTTGCCTTTGCTACTTCGTTTGAGTAGAAACAATTTTGGTTACGATCTTTCCTTTTTCAAATTTCCATAATGTCAAAATACTCTGGCTTCATATAGTGAGAAACTGAATGATGGACTAAGAGAAGTTAAACCTAGAATTCGAACGTGAGACTCATTGTCGGGATGTTCTTACGGAAGTCTAGAATATTGTAACCGATGTCGTTTCTGCCCGAACGAAGTAGCAAAAGAAAGTAGCATGCTAGCCTAGTGTGCCCCCACCTTTACGGTCAGTGAGGACGTTCACCTAACACGTTCACATACTCGTTCATACGTTCACACATGAAATATAAATTGACACTTGATGACAGAAATAATTTCTCTTTTTCCGTGGTTTTGTGGGGCTGGTACCTGCTCGGGTCCTCAACTTTGCCGATGGTCCGGGACTGCGGGACTGTTCGAACGCAGGATAGACGGTGAGTCCACGCTATAGTGACGATGGTAAAAAAAAATCGCCAATTGAAGCATTACACCTAGTTTGGGCGTTTTGGCTTGGCTGACGCCGGGCAATTTTACTCGCGTTTGCGAAACCTCACGTCCAGTGGTTCCCAACCGGTGTGTCGCGGCACTAAAGGGTGCCGTGAGATGAACTGAGAGTGCCGCCAAAATTCAGGGCAAAAATAATTTTCGTATCACCGACTCTCTCTGTCATCCATTTTTGTTCATTAAAGCAGCATCAGTGTAAAGATGAGTATTTTCATATTATCCAGGGACAAAATTTTGTTACACTGATGTTGAATCAACAAAATACTGACAAAATATAATTTCGATTTTCTAATAAGAGTGCCGGGGACTTCTGAAAGGCTTGGCATGGGTGCCTCAAGCCAGAAAAGTTTGGGAACCACTGTTTTAGTCGGTCAAGTTGCCCTGGCTATTGCGGATTCGTCATAAGAGACGTTCCAGCCGCAACATCTGTTTCTGTCACAATATTCCCAACAAGGCTCTTGACCATTGTTGATTGATTTTACTTGTATCTATCTACTATTTCAATTATTCATTTATTTATCATAACTTCATGCTACAATAAATAAATGTGCCTATCTGAGAGTTGACACCTTGACTTGGTGGATAGGCTTGATAATTTGAATGAGTACAAAATCTGTGTCGATAGAGATGAAAATCTCAGCAGGGTCACCCATATCGGACAGTGAATGAGACAATGAATCAACTAATTGAGAAAAACGACAGGATACAATATACCTCTTTGCTTAGCTTTTGTAGATCACGATTTCAACACGTGATCCAAGACCATGGTGAATCACACACAAACACACACACACACACACAAACACACACACACACACACACACACACACACACACACACACACACACACACACACACACACACACACACACACACACACACACACACACGGGCCGAAATTATTTCGGTATCGCTGTGCTTCGGGTCGTTACTCTGACTCTCGTGGGCGGGGAGTTGGGTGTGTGTGCGTGTGTGAAAGGTCATAGCATTACCCATAGATCGGTCATACGAGCTCTGAGCTCTCTTCCGGGAAGGAAATAGCTGTCGATCACGAGTCCAACACGTGATCCAAAGACCAAGGTGAATACACACACACACACACACACACACACACACACACACACACACACACACACACACACACACACACACACACACACACACACACACACACACACACACACACACACACACACACACACACACACACACACACACACACACACACACACACACACACACACACACACACACACACACACACAAGCGTATCCTGTATGGTAAAATAAAATTCTGTTCTATTTTCCGGGTATATTATAAGGTCAAGGATTTGGTGCCGTATCCTCTTAGATATCATCGAGGATTCCGGGAAGGAGGGTGGGTGGGTGGGGGAGGGGGGTATCCCGGAAGAGAAGATCTCAGGCATTCTCCGGAAGTTAAAGACGTCCGGACAGGATGTGTCCTTGTGTTCTTTCCATCGACTCGCTTCCGTCGGGAGTCAGGGGCGGGGAGAAGAAAGATGCCAGACTAGGTCAGGTCAGGTCAGGTCAGGTCGATGTTCCCTGACCGAATACGCCCGAGGAAGGCAAAGCTCCTGACGTCAGCCTTGAGTGTCCGGGGGCGTTGTAGTCCACGTGGGAGTTGACTGCTTCGACTGATACATAAGAATGAAGGAGACTGCAAGAGACCATAAGGCCTACACTTAGGCAGTTCCATGTCCATCACCACCTGTCATCCCCATCCATAAAGTTGTCTAACCGTTTCTTAAAACAACCGATAGTTTCAGCGCTCACTACATGGTTACTAAGTCTGTTGCATTCGTTGACCACTCTATTAGTAAACCAATTCTTCCCTATTTCCTTCTTAAATCTAAATTTGTCCAATTTAAATCCATTACTGCGAATCCTCCCCTGTTGTATTAATATAATGACCTTGATTGTGTCACCCTTGTTAAGGCCTCTGATCCACTTGAACACCTCTATTAGATCACTCCGCACTCTGCGACAGGACTCGAAACCGCCATCCCCTCGTCCTTCGCCGCAAGTAGCGACGCCCTAAGTCGCTCAGCCAGCAAACTTCCTTATAGTGGCAAGGAATTTTGAATTACTGTACAGCTTTCGCATACTGTGTATATAATTAGTTGATAGTGATTGACAGTACCTCTTTGTGCTGTACTACATACTTAAGTGAGGTGATTGGCCAGATTAATAGAGTTGCTCTGTTTCGTTAAAACTCGATCACTATACCCATTGTTTGATGGTTTATTTTTTATGTAATTCTTGAGGAGCTGTTGGGTATAATCGGGAGTGATGAATGTAAATTATTGGAGCCTTGATGCAAGTTGAATGAGGATGACCTTTGAGTAAAACAGTGATTCAGTGATACAGCAGAACAATTATTGTAACCACTGTTATTATCATTATTATCATTATCATTGATAATTACTTGTATTTTCATTATTACTATTATCATTTCTTATTAATTATCATTACTATTATCAATAATTATTGTCATTATTATCATTAAAATTACTGTTGTTATTATCAATCATCATCTGACTTATTATTATAAATTTCAGTGTTATTAATGTGATTACTACGGTAATATAAACGAGTGACGCAAAACATGATACTGAATATTTCACAATATGAATAAAGTTCTTGATTCTTTGCATATATAAAAACGTCAACTGTGAACAGTCTTCTAAAAAATAATAATACTGAATATTTCACAACATGGTAAATAAAGTTCTTGATTCTCTGCATATATAAAAACGTCAACTGTGAACAGTCTTCTAAAAAAAGGAAAAAAATACTGAATATTTCACAACATGGTAAATAAAGTTCTTGATTCTCTGCATATATAAAAACGTCAACTGTGAACAGTCTTCTAAAAAAAGGAAAAAAATACTGAATATTTCACAACATGGTAAATAAAGTTCTTGATTCTCTGCATATATAAAAACGTCAACTGTGAACAGTCTTCTAAAAAAAGAAAAAAAATACTGAATATTTCACAACATGGTATATAAAGTTCTTGATTCTCTACATATATAAAAACGTCAACTGCGAACAGTCTTCCCCCCCCAAAAAAAAAAAAAAACGATTTTACATTGTTGATGCGTGACTGTAAACAAATACGACAGTTTTCTTTATTTTTGTTGCCACGACGATTGCGCTCTCTCATAGATGTTAATGAACTGATCTTCCACGTCATGATCTGGAGAGTTCTTCAGCAACTCTCGAGCCTAATGCTCATGAATGGTGTGGACTGTGCACGTTTGAAGAAAGGGAAGAAACATATAACGTCAGTTGTAGTCAAACGTTCTCTACTTTCAAGAGAACCAATCCAGGTCAATAGCTTGGTTTGGAGCTTATGGCTTATGATGAGGTAGGCAGCTGATTTGTACGTTTTGTATCATCATGATACCTAGGAAAAACTCCTTCCTCCCAAAGAGGGAGAGAGAGAGAGAGAGAGAGAGAGAGAGAGAGAGAGAGAGAGAGAGAGAGAGAGAGAGAGAGAGAGAGAGAGAGAGAGAGAGAGAGAGAGAGAGAGAGAGAGAGAGAGAGAGAGGGGGGGGGGGGGAGAGAGAGGGAGGGAGGGAAAGAAAGAACCACTTCTGTATAATAAAATATTTTGAAGTCAAGAAAAGGCCGACCTTATCTCAAGAAAAAAATATATATTTTTGCCTTCTTCCTCTTCCTCTTCTTTGCAAAGGAAATCCTGGGAAAATTGACGATGTTCTTCGTTTCCGGGAATTGTTAAAGCCATTTAAACACAAATCACAATGACGTGGCCAAAATAAATATCAACCAAATTTTGTAGTTGATATAGACTTAACCCTCAGACTATTTAGGATTTTCTTTTCTAAAACAAATGAGTAAAATGTCACATAGTCGTCCATATTTCAAAGGTTCATTCTTGGTGTGCCTTATAAGAACATAAGAATGAAGGAGACTGCTGGAGACCATAAGGCCTAGACTAGGCAGTTCCATGTCCAATACCACCAGGTCATCCCCATCCATAAAGTTGTCTAAACGTTTCTTAAAACAACCGATAGTTTCAGCGCTCACTACATGGTTACTAAGTCTATTCCATTCGTTGACCACCCTATTACTCGTGTCACATATTGTACCCATTGGGTCATTGTGTTTTTTTGCAATATTCTATACAGTATTAACTCGGGATCCTTTATTTCCATCTGTTTCCCCATTCCTCCCAATCTATCGCTTTGCAATTAAAGTCACCTATTAGGATAACTTCACCTTCAATTATTTTCTTTCCCCATTCCTCCCAATCTACCACTTTGCAATTAAAGTCACCTATTAGGATTGTTTGACCTTTAGTTATTTTCTTTACAAATATCTAGCGACATCATTTGATAACCTATACCATTTCATGTCTCTGTCTTGGGTGGCAGAGAAGCTACTATGGAGTCTCTCATTTTTGTTTTATTTAATTTTAATTCCTATGTATGCACACACAC
>NC_134813.1:42420426-42442926 GCF_046742065.1 Oratosquilla oratoria | reverse complement strand
ATCAAAGTGGCATTTACATACCTGGATGAAGAAATGGTGAAGAAAATACTAATCACTCTGATAAGACCAAGATTGGAATATGCAGCAACGATGTGGTCACCAAGTACAAAAAAATGTATAACAAAACTTGAAAGAATACAAAGAGCAATTACAAAATTGGCACCAACACTCTCAAAACTATCATGTGAAGAGAGACTAGCAAAACTTGAGCTACAGACACTAGAGCAAAGAAGAGAGAGAGGAGATTTGATAGCTATTTACAGAATCATGAAAGGCATAGAAATTATTGATAGAGAGGATCTAATAAAATGGGATGATAGAAATACAAGAGGACACGGAAAGAAAATCAATAAAGACAGCTATAGAAGAGATGTGAAAAAGAACAGCTTTCCACACAGAGTAATAGACATTTGGAACAAGTTAGATGAGAAAGTGGTGTGTGCAAAAACAATACATGAATTTAAAAATAGTTTAGATAAAATGAGATATGAAGACGGGACACAACGAGCATAGCTCCCCTTCCCGTAAAATACAACTAGGTAAATACACACACACACACATATACATACTCACACACAAGTTAGATGAGAAAGTAGTGTGTGCAAAAACAATACATGAATTTAAAAATAGTTTAGATAAAATGAGATATGAAGACGGGACACCACGAGCATAGCTCCCCTTCCTGTAAAATACAACTAGGTAAATACACACACACACACACACACACACACACACACACACACACACACACACACACACACACACACACACACACACACACACACACACACACACACACACACACACACACACATATATATATATATATATATATATATATATATATATATATATATATTTTAATCTATTTTCATCCCTACGACGACAGTAGCCTACTTCTTACCTCATCATAAAGTAAAATTGCAGTGTTGCGACCTCAGTGGCCTTCCTTTGTATTCTGGAGAGTGGGGCCAACCGGGCCGGCGGCTATTTTCAGCCGTGTTCACTTTTAACAACTTTTTTGTTTCTTTTATGTTTATGTGTCTATATTTGGTTCCTTGGTATGCTTTCGCTTACCAAGGAACCAAAGTTCAATATATCTTAAACTACGCTCGAGATATACCCGAATACACTTTACTGCATCTGCTAAATCGTTTTACGAACGGAACACGTTAGTCTATTTCCTAGAATTTTTATTCTAGAATTTAACGTAGTAAAGTTTTTATGCGTTCTGAATCTTTGCCCCAGGTATTCAGAATGTAAAGGAGTTAAATTATTGAAGATCTCAAACTTGAAAACGAGTTTTGACAAATAAGGATGTGTCATACAACCGGCAAGATGCAATCCACCTCTAAAGCAACACCTTGTCATATATCCGCTAGGAATTGTTTCATTACGTAGGTGCGTTTCACTCACCGTCCATCATCGTAGCTGGCACTGACCTCTATTCTAGAAATTTCCAATCTGCCACTTTAATGGGAAATATGGAAATATGGAAATATGGTGCATCCGACCTAGATATGGACCAAAAGGTCTCCTGTCGGCATGCTCCGCCTTTGTAATCCTTTGTAAAATTATGGGCTATGATGGTGGAAACCATTTATGAGAGCCCGGATAATATTCAAGGGCAAGATTTTAATAGCACTTTTTGACACTCAAAAGTACGAAAAGTAAATTTATATCCATTTAATTTCGATCCAGTTTTTCTATTGGGACTATGGGCTCTTCAGTAATATCCGAAGTTACTTCGGTGCGGACGCTTTCTGTAGTGCCACCCTTGACCGTAGTTATAAGCGTAATTTTGAAGGGCCTGATAGTTACCGTAGTTCCTGGGCCTCCCGTTGTTCACGTATTGTCCATGAAGGTGTCCATATTGGGCATAAAAGTCTCGAACCTGATGGACACCGTTGACCTGGGCTTGTGGAAGACCTTTATTGCCACAGAGGCTGTGTTGCTTCTTCTGTGGACTTACAACTTCCTTAACCTTAGTGGGCTCGTTGGTCGAGGTCTCCTGCTCTTCTTCTGTTTGTACCTCTTCTGAGATCCCCTCTGAAGAACCTTCTAATGGTCTTTCTTCCTGATCTTCTGGGCCGGAAGCTTCTACTGACGGGAATTCAACGGCCTCTGAGGTTTCTTCTTGAAGGCACTGTCTTCGAGGAGAAGAGTCTTCCACTTCGGTCATATCTTCGCCTACTTCGAAGGCTTCGTTTACCACGAAGTCTTCTGCCGCTTCCTTCAAGATGGGTTCTTGGTCCTCTTCGTTGTGCTGCAGCGGCAGACAGCACAAGACCTTCCTCAAGGTACTTCGGCATCCGACTGCCAACGCCTTGCCAAAGCGACGAAGTTCGGTGATCATTGTTGGCTCTTGAAGATCGCTCTGGACAATCTTCTTGTGGATTTCGAAAAGCATCGTAACCTCTTGATGAGGAAACGGAAGAAACCAGATTAGGCTCTTGAGGTGGCGAGGCATTAGATATTTCTCGCCAGCATGCTACTTGCCTTTGCTACTTCGTTTGATTAGAAACGACTTTGGTTACGATTTTTTTCAAATTTCCAAATATCAAATTACTCTTGCGTCATCTAGTGAGAAACTGAATGACGAACTAAGAGAAGTTAAACCTAAAATACGAATGTTAGACACATTGTTGAGACGTTCTTACGGAAGTTTAGAATATTGTAACCGATGTCGTTTCTGCCCGAACGAAGTAGCAAAAGAAAGTAGCATGCTAGCCTAGTGTGCCCCCACCTTTACGGTCAGTGAGTACGTTCACCTAACACGTTCACATACTCGTTCATACGTTCACACATGAAATATAAATTGACACTTGATGACAGAAATAATTTATCTTTTTCCGTGGTTTTGTGGGGCTGGTACCTGCTCGGGTCCTCAACTTTGCCGATGTGCCGATGGTCCGGGACTGCGGGACTGTTCGAACGCAGGATAGACGGTGAGTCCACGCTATAGTGACGATGGTAAAAAAAAAAGAAAAAAAAAGAAAAGAAAAAAAAAATCGCCAATTGAAGCATTAAACCCAGTTTGGGCGTTTTGTCTTGGCTGACGCCGGGCAATTTTACTCGCGTTTGCGAAACCTCACGTTACTTTAGTCCAGTGGTTCCCAACCGGTGTGCCGCGGCACCAAAGGGTGCCGTGAGATCAACTGAGAGTGCCGCCAAAATTCAGGGCAAAAATAATTTTCTTATCACCGACTCTCTCTGTCATCCATTTTTGTTCATTAAAGCAGCATCAGTGTAAAGATAAGTATTTTCATATTATCCAGGGACAAAATTTTGTTACACTGATGTTGAATCAACAAAATACTGACAAAATAGAATTTCGATTTTCTAATAAGAGTGCCGGGGACTTCTGAAAGGCTTGGTAAGGGTGCTTCAAGCCAGAAAAGTTTGGGAACCACAGCTTTAGTCGGTCAAGTTGCCCTGGCTATTGGTTATTCGTCATAAGAGACGTTTCAGCCGCAAATTCTGTTTCTGCCACAATATTCCCAACAAGGCTCTTGACCTTTGTTGATTGATTTTACTTGTATCTATCTACTATTTCAATTATTCATTTATTTATCATAACTTCATGCTACAATAAATAAATGTGCCTATCTGAGAGTTGATACCTTGACGTGGTGGATAGGCTTGATAATTTGAATGAGTACAAAATCTGTGTCGATAGAGATGAAAATCTCAGCAGGGTCACCCATATCGGACAGTGAATAAGACAATGAATCAACTAATTGAGAAAAACGACAGGATACAATATACCTCTTTGCTTAGCTTTTGTAGATCACGATTTCAACACGTGATCCAAGACCATGGTGAATCACACACACACACACACACACACACACACACACACACACACACACACACACACACACACACACACACACACACACACACACACACATATATATATATATATATATACGCAAAAAAATATATACACATATACATTAGTGTTTTTTATACATGAGAATAAAAAAATGTAACACGAGTAAATGCAAGGTAATGCACATAGGTAAAAATAACAATAAGTACGATTACAAGTTATTTGGAAATTCGTTAACAAAAGTGGATAGTGAAAAAGATCTCGGCGTAATTATCAGTAACGACCTCAAATCATCCAAGCAGTGTATTTCAGCCTCTGAGAAAGCAAATAAGATTCTAGGACTGATTGCGCGATCTTTTGATTTCAAAAGTCCATCACTCATTAACAAGCTATATAAATCGTTAGTTCGTCCACATTTGGAATATGCTGTTTCCGTATGGTCACCGAATCTCATTAAAGACATTGACAGACTGGAAAAAGTACAACGGCGAGCCACAAAACTAATTCCAAATATAAAAAATAAATGATACGAAAATCGACTAAAACATATGAATCTGTTTTCCCTAAAAAAGCGTAGACTCAGAGGTGATTTGATACAGGTCTTTAAAATTCTAAAGGGAATTGACAACATTAAAAGTGAAAAAGAATTCACATTGAGTGAGAATCAGACAAGAAACAATGATCTCAAACTGTCTGGAAGCAGATTTAATTTGGAAGTGGGTAGAAACAACTTTGCCAACCGTGTAGTTAATGAATGGAATAAACTTCCTGCACAGGTAGTGCAATGTAGTTCGGTTCGAAGCTTTAAGAATCATTTAGATAAACACCTAAGCAAAATGCTGTAATGATTATAATTTATTTTATATTATTTGTTTTTGTTTTGTTATCATTTGTCTGTTTGATTTTCATTTATTATTAGTTATGTCAGTTTATTATTATTTACTATTTACCTTTTTGTTTATTATCTATACCTATGCATTTCTTTCTGTATTTTATTTGTTATTTACATTATTATAGTTTTTATTTATTATCTTATTATTATTATGATTTTTTTCGCATCCGACCTAGATATGAACTAAAAGGTCTCCTGTCGGCATGCTCCGCCTTTGTAATCCTTTGTAAAATTATGGGCTATGATGATGGAAACCATTTATGAGAGCCTGGATAATATTCAAGGGCAAGATTTTAATAGCACTTTTTGACACTCAAAAGTACGAAAAGTAAATTTATATCCATTTAATTTCGATCCAACTTTTCTATTGGGACTATGGGCTCTTCAGTAATATCCGAAGTTACTTCGGTGCGGACGCTTTCTGTAGTGCCACCCTTGACCGTAGTTATAAGCGTAATTTTGAAGGGCCTGATAGTTACCGTAGTTCCTGGGCCTCCCGTTGTTCACGTATTGTCCATGAAGGTGTCCATATTGGGCATAAAAGTCTCGAACCTGATGGACACCGTTGACCTGGGCTTGTGGAAGACCTTTATTGCCACAGAGGCTGTGTTGCTTCTTCTGTGGACTTACAACTTCCTTAACCTCAGTGGGCTCGTTGGTCGAGGTCTCCTGCTCTTCTTCTGTTTGTACCTCTTCTGAGATCCCCTCTGAAGAACCTTCTCGTGGTCTTTCTTCCTGAGCTTCTGGGCCGGAAGCTTCTGCTGATGGGAATTTAACGGCCTCTGAGGTTTCTTCTTGAAGGCACTGTCTTCGAGGAGAAGAGTCTTCCACTTCGGTCATATCTTCGCCTACTTCGAAGGCTTCGTTTACCACGAAGTCTTCTGCCGCTTCCTTCAAGATGGGTTCTTGGTCCTCTTCGTTGTGCTGCAGCGGCAGACAGCACAAGACCTTCCTCAAGGTACTTCGGCATCCGACTGCCAACGCCTTGCCAAAGCGACGAAGTTCGGTGATCATTGTTGGCTCTTGAAGATCGCTCTGGACAATCTTCTTGTGGATTTCGAAAAGCATCGTAACCTCTTGATGAGGAAACGGAAGAAACCAGATTAGGCTCTTGAGGTGGCGAGGCATTAGATATTTCTCGCCAGCATGCTACTTGCCTTTGCTACTTCGTTTGATTAGAAACGACTTTGGTTACGATTTTTTTTCTTCAAATTTCCAAATATCAAATTACTCTTGCGTCATACTGTGAGAAAAGGAATGACGAACTAAGAGAAGTTAAATCTAAAATACGAATGTTAGACACATTGTTGAGATGTTCTTACGGAAGTTTAGAATATTGTAACCGATGTCGTTTCTGCTCGAACGAAGTAGCAAAAGAAAGTAGCATGCTAGCCTAGTGTGCCGCCACCTTTACGGTCAGTGAGGACGTTCACCTAACACGTTCACATACTCGTTCATACGTTCACACATGAAATATAAATTGACACTTGATGACAGAAATAATTTCTCTTTTTCCGTGGTTTTGTGGGGCTGGTACCTGCTCGGGTCCTCAACTTTGCCGATGGTCCGGGACTGCGGGACTGTTCGAACGCAGGATAGACGGTGAGTCCACGCTATAGTGACGATGGTAAAAAAAAAAAAAAAAAAAAAAAAAAAAAACGCCAATTGAAGCATTAAACCCAGTTTGGGCGTTTTGGCTTGGCTGACGCCGGGCAATTTTACTCGCGTTTGCGAAACCTCACGTCCAGTGGTTCCCAACCGGTGTGTCGCGGCACCAAAGGGTGCCGTGAGATCAACTGAGGGTGCCGCCAAAATTCAGGGCAAAAATAATTTTCGTATCACCGACTCTCTCTGTCATCCATTTTTGTTCATTAAAGCAGCATCAGTGTAAAGATAAGTATTTTCATATTATCCAGGGACAAAATTTTGTTACACTGATGTTGAATCAACAAAATACTGACAAAATAGAATTTCGATTTTCTAATAAGAGTGCCAGGGACTTCTGAAAGGCTTGGTAAGGGTGCTTCAAGCCAGAAAAGTTTGGAAACCACAGCTTTAGTCGGTCAAGTTGCCCTGGCTATTGCAGATTCGTCATAAGAGACGTTCCAGCCGCAATATCTGTCTCTGTCACAATATTCCCAACAAGGCTCTTGACCATTGTTGATTGATTTTACTTGTATCTATCTACTATTTCAATTATTCATTTATTTATCATAACTTCATGCTACAATAAATAAATATGCCTATCTGAGAGTTGATACCTTGACGTGGTGGATAGGCTTGATAATTTGAATGAGTACAAAATCTGTGTCGATAGAGATGAAAATCTCAGCAGGGTCACCCATATCGGACAGTGAATGAGACAATGAATCAACTAATTGAGAAAAACGACAGGATACAATATACCTCTTTGCTTAGCTTTTGTAGATCACGATTTCAACACGTGATGCAAGACCATGGTGAATCACACACAAACACACACACACACACACACACACACACACACACACACACACACACACCAACACACACACACACACACACACACACACACACACACACACACACACACACACACACACACACACACACACACACACACACACACACACACAAGCGTATCCTGTATGGTAAAATAAAATTCTGTTCTATTTTCCGGGTATATTATAAGGTCAAGGATTTGGTGCCGGATCCTCTTAGATATCATCGAGGATTCCGGGAAGGAAGGGTGGGTGGGTGGGGGGAGGGGGGTATCCCGAAAGAGAAGATCTCAGGCATTCTCCGGAACTTAAAGACGTCCGGACAGGATGTGTCCTTGTGTTCTTTCCATCGACTCGCATCCGCCGGGAGTCAGGGGCGGGGAGAGGAAAGATGCCAGACTAGGTCAGGTCAGGTCAGGTCAGGTCGATGTTCCCTGACCGAATACGCCCGAGGAAGGCAAAGCTCCTGACGTCAGCCTTGAGTGTCCGGGGGCGTTGTAGTCCACGTGGGAGTTGACTGTTTCGACTGATATATAAGAATATAAGAATGAAGGAGACTGCAAGAGACCATAAGGCCTACACTTAGGTTGTTCCATGTCCATCACCACCTGTCATCCCCATCCATAAACTTGTCTAATCGTTTCTTAAAACAACCGATAGTTTCAGCGCTCACTACATGGTTACTAAGTCTGTTGCATTCGTTGACCACTCTATTAGTAAACCAATTCTTGCCTATTTCCTTCTTAAATCTAAATTTGTCCAATTTAAATCCATTACTGCGAATCCTCCCCTGTTGTATTAATATAATGACCTTGATTGTGTCACCCTTGTTAAGGCCTCTGATCCACTTGAACACCTCTATTAGATCACCCCGCACTCTACGACAGGACTCGAACCGCCATCCCCTCGTCCTTCGCCTATTTCCTTCTTAAATCTAAATTTGTCCAATTTAAATCCATTACTGCGAATCCTCCCCTGTTGTCTTAATATAATGTCCTTGTTTGTGTCACCCTTGTTAAGGCCTCTGATCCACTTGAACACCTCTATTAGATCACCCCGCACTCTACGACAGGACTCGAACCGCCATCCCCTCGTCCTTCGCCGCAAGTAGCGACGCCCTAACTCGCTCAGCCAGCAAACTTCCTTATAGTGCCAAGGAATTTTGAATTAGTGTACAGCTGTCGCATACTGTGTATATGATTAGTTGATAGTGATTGACAGTACCTCCTTGTGCTGTACTACATACTTAAGTGAGGTGATTGGCCAGATTAATAGAGTTGCTCTGTTTCGTTAAAACTCATTCACTATACCCATTGTTTGATGGTTTATTTTTTATGTAATTCTTGAGGAGCTGTTGGGTATAATCGGGAGTGATGAATGTAAATTATTGGAGCCTTGATGCAAGTTGAATGAGGATGACCTTTGAGTAAAACAGTGATTCAGTGATACAGCAGAACAATTATTGTAACCACTGTTATTATCTTTATTATCATTATCATTGATAATTACATGTATTTTCATTATTACTATTATCATTTCTTATTAATTATCATTACTATTATCAATAATTATTGTCATTATTATCATTAAAATTACTGTTGTTATTATCAATCATCATCTGACTTATTATTATAATTTTCAGTGTTATTAATGTGATTACTACGGTAATATAAACGAGAGACGCAAAACATGATACTGAATATTTCACAATATGGTAAATAAAGTTCTTGATTCTCTGCATATATAAAAACGTCAACTGTGAACAGTCTTCTAAAAAAAAAATAATACTGAATATTTCACATGGTAAATAAAGTTCTTGATTCTCTGCATATATAAAAACGTCAACTGTGAACAGTCTTCTAAAAAAAGGAAAAAAATACTGAATATTTCACAACATGGTAAATAAAGTTCTTGATTCTCTGCATATATAAAAACGTCGACTGCGAACAGTCTTCCCCCCCCCAAAAAAAAAAAAGATTTTACATTGTTAATGCGTGACTTTAAACAAATACGACAGTTTTCTTTATTTTTGTTGCCACGACGATTGCGCTCTCTCATAGATGTCAATGAACTGATCTTCCACGTCATGATCTGGAGAGTTCTTCAGCAACTCTCGAGTCTAATGGTCATGAATGGTGTGGACTGTGCACGTTTGAAGAAAGGGAAGAAACATATAACGTCAGTTGTAGTCAAACGTTGGTAATGCACATAGGTAAAAATAACAATAAGTACGATTACAAGTTATTTGGAAATTCGTTAACAAAAGTGGATAGTGAAAAAGATCTTGGCGTAATTATCAGTAACGACCTCAAATCATCCAAACAGTGTATTTCAGCCTCCGAGAAAGCAAATAAGATTCTAGGACTGATTGCGCGATCTTTTGATTTCAAAAGTCCATCACTCATTAACAAGCTATATAAATCGTTAGTTCGTCCACATTTGGAATATGCTGTTTCCGTATGGTCACCGAATCTCATTAAAGACATTGACAGACTGGAAAAAGTACAACGGCGAGCCACAAAACTAATTCCAAATATCAAAAATAAATTATACGAAAATCGACTAAAACATATGAATCTGTTTTCCCTAAAAAAGCGTAGACTCAGAGGTGACTTGATACAGGTCTTTAAAATTCTAAAGGGAATTGACAATATCAAAAGTGACCAAATTTTCACATTGAATGAGAATCAGACAAGAAACAATGATCTCAAACTGTCCGGAAATAGATTCAATTTGGAAGTAGGTAGAAACAACTTTGCCAACCGTGTAGTTAATGAATGGAATAAACTTCCTGCACAGGTAGTGCAATGTAGTTCGGTTCGAAGCTTTAAGAATCATTTAGATAAACACCTAAGCAAAATGCTGTAATGATTATAATTTATTTTATATTATTTGTTTTTGTTTTGTTATCATTTGTCTGTTTGATTTTCAGTTATTATTAGTTATGTCAATTTATTATTATTTACTATTTACCTGTTTGTTTATTATCTATACCTATGCATTTCTTTATGTATTTTATTTGTTATTTACATTATTATAGTTTTTATTTATTATCTTATTATTATTATTTTTTTTTTCTCATCCGACCTAGATATAGACTAAAAGGTCTCCTGTCGGCATGCGCTGCCTTTGAAATCCTTTGTAAAATTATGGGCTATGATGATGGAAACCATTTATGAGAGCCTGGATAATATTCAAGGGCAAGATTTTAATAGCACTTTTTGACACTCAAAAGTACGAAAAGTAAATTTATATCCATTTAATTTCGATCCAGTTTTTCTATTGGGACTATGGGCTCTTCAGTAATATCCGAAGTTACTTCGGTGCGGACGCTTTCTGTAGTGCCACCCTTGACCGTAGTTATAAGCGTAATTTTGAAGGGCCTGATAGTTACCGTAGTTCCTGGGCCTCCCGTTGTTCACGTATTGTCCATGAAGGTGTCCATATTGGGCATAAAAGTCTCGAACCTGATGGACACCGTTGATCTGGGCTTGTGGAAGACCTTTATTGCCACAGAGGCTGTGTTGCTTCTTCTGTGGACTTACAACTTCCTTAACCTCAGTGGGCTCGTTGGTCGAGGTCTCCTGCTCTTCTTCTGTTTGTACCTCTTCTGAGATCCCCTCTGAAGAACCTTCTAATGGTCTTTCTTCCTGAGCTTCTGGGCCGGAAGCTTCTGCTGATGGGAATTTAACGGCCTCTGAGGTTTCTTCTTGAAGGCACTGTCTTCGAGGAGAAGAGTCTTCCACTTCGGTCATATCTTCGCCTACTTCGAAGGCTTCGTTTACCACGAAGTCTTCTGCCGCTTCCTTCAAGATGGGTTCTTGGTCCTCTTCGTTGTGCTGCAGCGGCAGACAGCACAAGACCTTCCTCAAGGTACTTCGGCATCCGACTGCCAACGCCTTGCCAAAGCGACGAAGTTCGGTGATCATTGTTGGCTCTTGAAGATCGCTCTGGACAATCTTCTTGTGGATTTCGAAAAGCATCGTAACCTCTTGATGAGGAAACGGAAGAAACCAGATTAGGCTCTTGAGGTGGCGAGGCATTAGATATTTCTCGCCAGCATGCTACTTGCCTTTGCTACTTCGTTTGATTAGAAACGACTTTGGTTACGATTTTTTCTAAGTTCCAAATATTGAATTACTCTTCCGTCATATAGTGAGAAACTAAATGACGAACTAAGAGAAGTTAAACCTAAAATACGAATGTTAGACACATTGTTGAGACGTTCTTACGGAAGTTTAGAATATTGTAACCGATGTCGTTTCTGCCCGAACGAAGTAGCAAAAGAAAGTAGCATGCTAGCCTAGTGTGCCCCCACCTTTACGGTCAGTGAGGACGTTCACCTAACACGTTCACATACTCGTTCATACGTTCACACATGAAATATAAATTGACACTTGATGACAGAAATAATTTCTCTTTTTCCGTGGTTTTGTGGGGCTGGTACCTGCTCGGGTCCTCAACTTTGCCGATGGTCCGGGACTGCGGGACTGTTCGAACGCAGGATAGACGGTGAGTCCACGCTATAGTGACGATGGTAAAAAAAAAAAAAAAAAAATCGCCGATTTAAGCATTTAACCCAGTCTTGGCTGACGCCGGGCAATTTTACTCGCGTTTGCGAAACCTCACGTTACTTTAGTCCAGTGGTTCCCAACCGGTGTGCCGCGGCACCAAAGGGTGCCGTGAGATCAACTGAGGGTGCCGCCAAAATTCAGGGCAAAAATAATTTTCTTATCACCGACTCTCTCTGTCATCCATTTTTGTTCATTAAAGCAGCATCAGTGTAAAGATAAGTATTTTCATATTATCCAGGGACAAAATTTTGTTACACTGATGTTGAATCAACAAAATACTGACAAAATAGAATTTCGATTTTCTAATAAGAGTGCCGGGGACTTCTGAAAGGCTTGGCATGGGTGCCTCAAGCCAGAAAAGTTTGGGAACCACTGTTTTAGTCGGTCAAGTTGCCCTGGCTATTGGAGATTCGTCATAAGAGACGTTCCAGCCGCAATATCTGTTTCTGTCACAATATTCCCAACAAGGCTCTTGACCTTTGTTGATTGATTTTACTTGTATCTATCTACTATTTCAATTATTCATTTATTTATCATAACTTCATGCTACAATAAATAAATGTGGCTATCTGAGAGTTGACACCTTGACGTGGTGGATAGGCTTGATAATTTGAATGAGTACAAAATCTGTGTCGATAGAGATGAATATCTCAGGAGGGTCACCCATATCGGACAGTGAATGAGACAATGAATCAACTAATTGGGAGAAACAACAGGATACAATATACCTCTTTGCTTAGCCTTTGTAGATCACGATTTCAACACGTGATCCAAGACCATGGTGAATCACACACACACACACACACACACACACACACACACACACACACACACACACACACACACACACACACACACACACACACACACACACACACACACACACACACACACACACACACACACACATTATACACACACACATACACACACACACACACAGGGCCGAAATTATTTCGGTATCGCTGTGCTTCGGGTCGTTACTCTGACTCTCGTGGGCGGGGAGTTGGGTGTGTGTGCGTGTGTGAAAGGTCATAGCATTACCCATAGATCGGTCATACGAGCTCTGAGCTCTCTTCCGGGAGGGAAATAGCTGTCGATCACGAGTCCAACACGTGATCCAAAGACCAATGTGAATACACACACACACACACACACACACATACATACACACACACACACAGACACACAGACACACACACACACACACACACACACACACACACACACACACACACACACACACATACACACACACACACACACACACACACACACATACACACACACACAGACACACACACACACACACACACACACACACACACACACACACACACACACACACACACACACACACACACACACACACACACACACACATACACACACACAGACACACACACACACACACACACACACACACACACACACACACACACACACACACACACACACACACACACACACACACACACACACACACACAAGCGTATCCGGTATGGTAAAATAAAAGTCTGTTCTATTTTCCGGGTATATTATAAGGTCAAGGATTTGGTGCCGGATCTTCTTAGATATCATCGAGGGTTCCGGGAAGGAAGGGTGGGTGGGAGGCTCGAAGGGGGGGTAACCCGGAAGAGAAGATATAAGGCATTCTCCGGAACTTAAAGACGTCCGGACAGGATGTGTCCTTGTGTTCTTTCCATCGACTCGCTTCCGTCGGGAGTCAGGGGCGGGGAGAAGAAAGATGCCAGACCAGGTCAGGTCACGTTAGGTCAGGTCGATGTTCCCTGACCGAATACGCCCGAGGAAGGCAAAGCTCCTGACGTCAGCCTTGAGTGTCCGGGGGCGTTGTAGTCCACGTGGGAGTTGACTGCTTCGACTGATATATAAGAATATAAGAATGAAGGAGACTGCAAGAGACCATAAAGCCTACACTAAGGTTGTTCCATGTCCATCACCACCTGTCATCCCCATCCATAAACTTGTCTAATCGTTTCTTAAAAAAAATAGATTCAACGCTCACTACATGGTTACTTAGTCTATTCCATTCGTTGACCCCTCTATTGGTAAACCACCTCTTTCCTATTTCTTTCTTAAATCTAAAATTGTCCAGTTTAATTCCATTACTGTGAGTCCTGCCCTGTTGACTTAATATAATGTCCTTGTTTGTGTCACCCTTGTTAAGGCCTCTGATCCACTTGAACACCTCTATTAGATCACCCCGCACTCTGCGACCGGACTCGAACCGCCATTCCCTCGTCCTTGGCCGCAAGTGACGACGCCCTAACCCGCTCAGACAGCAAGCTTCCTTATAATGGCAAGGAATTTTGAATTACTCTACAGCTGTCGCATACTGTGTATATAATTAGTTGATAGTGATTGGTAATACCTCATTGTTCTGTACTACATAGTTTAGTGAGGTGATTGGCCAGATTAAGAGAGTTGCTCTGTTTCGTTAAAACTCATTCACTATACCCATTGTTTGATGGTTTATTTTTTATGTAATTCTTGGGGAGCTGTTGGGTATAATCGGGAATGATGAATGTAAATGATTGGAGCCTTGATGTATTGCAAGTTGAACAAGGATGACCTTTAAGTAAAACAGTGATTCAGTGATACAGCACGCCAAGCAGAACAATTATTGTAATCACTGTTATTATAATTATCATTGATAATTACTTGTATTTTCATTAAATTCTCTTATCATTTCTTATTA
Organism: Oratosquilla oratoria; assembly: GCF_046742065.1. NCBI lineage: Eukaryota > Metazoa > Arthropoda > Malacostraca > Stomatopoda > Squillidae > Oratosquilla > Oratosquilla oratoria. Next base: position 42,428,426 of record NC_134813.1, on the reverse strand, counting down.
ATTATCATTACTATTAATTATCAATAATCATTGTCATTATTATCATTATCATTACTGTTGTTATTATCAGTCATCATCTGACTTATTATAATTTTCAGTGTTATTAATGTCATTACTGCAGTAATATAAACGAGTGACGCAAAAAATAATACTGAATATTTCACAATATGGTAAATAAAGTTCTTGATTCTCTGCATATATAAAAACGTCAACTGTGAACAGTCTTTTAAAAAAAATACTGAATATTTCACAATATGGTAAATAAAGTTCTTGAGTCTCTGCATATATAAAAACGTCAACTGTGAACAGTCTTCTAAAAAAAGGAAAAAAATACTGAATATTTCACAACATGGTAAATAAAGTTCTTGATTCTCTGCATATATAAAAACGTCAACTGTGAACAGTTTTCTAAAAAAAGAAAAAAATACTGAATATTTCACAACATGGTAAATAAAGTTCTTGATTCTCTGCATATATAAAAACGTCGACTGCGAACAGTCTTCCCCCCAAAAAAAAAACAAACGATTTTACATTGTTGATGCGTGACTGTAAACAAATACGACAGTTTTCTTTATTTTTGTTGCCACGACGATTGCGCTCTCTCATAGATGTCAATGAACTGATCTTCCACGTCATGATCTGGAGAGTTCTTCAGCAACTCTCGAGCCTAATGGTCATGAATGGTGTGGACTGTGCACGTTTGAAGAAAGGGAAGAAACATATAACGTCAGTTGTATTCAAACGTTCTCTACTTTCAAGAGAATCAATCCAGGTCAATAGCTTGGTTTGGAGCTTATGGCTTATGATGAGGCAGGCAGCTGATTTGTCCGCTTTGTATCATCATGATACCTAGGAAAAACTCCTTCCTCCCAGAGAGAGAGAGAGAGAGAGAGAGAGAGAGAGAGAGAGAGAGAGAGAGAGAGAGAGAGAGAGAGAGAGAGAGAGAGAGAGAGAGAGAGAGAGAGAGAGAGAGAGAGAGAGGGAGAGAGGGAGGGAGGGGAAGAAAGAACCACTTCTGTAAAATAAAATATTTTGAAGTCAAGAAAAGGCCTACCTTATCTCAAGAAAGAAATTATTATTTTTTGCCTTCTTCCTCTTCCTCTTCTTTGCAAAGGAAATCCTGGGAAAATTGGCGATGTTCTTCGTTTCCGTGAATTGTTAAAGCCATTTAAACACAAATCACAATGACGTGGCCAAAATAAATATCAACCAAATTTTGTAGTTGATATAGACTTAACCCTCAGACTATTTAGGATTTTCTTTTCTAAAACAAATGAGTAAAATGTCACATAGTCGTCCATATTTCAAAGGTTCATTCTTGGTGTGCCTTATAAGAACATAAGAATGAAGGAGACTGCTGGAGACCATAAGGCCTAGACTAGGCAGTTCCATGTCCAATACCACCAGGTCATCCCCATCCATAAAGTTGTCTAAACGTTTCTTAAAACAACCGATAGTTTCAGCGCTCACTCCATGGTTACTAAGTCTATTCCATTCGTTGACCACCCTATTACTCGTGTCACATATTGTACCCATTGGGTCATTGTATTTTTTTGCAATATTCTATACAGTATTACCTCGGGATCCTTTATTTCCATCTGTTTCCCCATTCCTCCCAATCTATCACTTTGCAATTAAAGTCACCTATCAGGATAACTTCACCTTCAATCATTTTCTTTCCCCATTACTCCCAATCTACCACTTTGCAATTAAAGTCATATATTAGGATTGTTTGACCTTTAGTTATTTTCTTTACAAATATCTAGCAACATCATTTGATAACCTATACCATTTCATGTCTCTGTCTTGGGTGGCAGAGAAGCTACTATGGAGTCTCTCATTTTTGTTTTATTTAATTTTAATTCCTATGTATGCACACACACACACACACACACACACACACACACACACACACACACACACACACACACATACACACACACACACACACACACACACACACACACACACACACACACACACACACACATACACACACACACACACACATACACTCGGCGGAGATAAATTGGGTTTGTCTCCTTTCACATGTAACCCCTGTTCACCTAGCAGTGAGTAGGTACGGGATGTTAGTCAAGGAGTTGTGACCTTGCTGTCCCGGTGTGTGGTGTGTGAGTGGTCTGAGATCTACCCAAGGTCGGCAAATAATGAGCTCTGAGCTCGCTGCCGTAGGGTGGTGTCTGGCTGTCTCGACAGAGGCTGCAGCAGATCCGAGGTGAATTACACACACACACACAAACACACACACACACACACACACACACACACACACACACACACACACACACACACACACACACGACTCGGTGGCGCGGTGGTAGAGCGCTGGACTGGGAAGTACAGTAGTGCTCGCAGCAACCAGTTCGAATCCTGCCCAGGGCCGAAATTACTTCGGTATCGCTGTGCTTCGGGTCGTTACTCTGACTCTCGTGGGCGGGGAGTTGGGTGTGTGTGTGTGTGTGTGTGTGAAAGGGCATAGCATTACCCATAGATCGGTCATACGAGCTCTGAGCTCTCTTCCGGGAGGGAAATAGCTGTCGATCACGAGTCCAACACGTGATCCAAAAGACCAAGGTGAATACACACACACACACGCACGCACACACACACACACACACACACACACACACACACACACACACACACACACACACACACACACACACACACACACACACACACACACACACACACATATATATATATATATATATATATATATTTATATATATATATATATATATATATATATATATATATACACACATATATATCAATGTTTTTTATACATGAGCATAACAAAATTTAACACGAGTAAATGCAAGGTAATACCCATAGGTAAAAATAACAGTAAGTACGATTACAAGTTATTTGGAAATTCGTTAACAAAAGTGGATAGTGAAAAAGATCTCGGCGTAATTATCAGTAACGACCTCAAATCATCCAAGCAATGTATTTCAGCCTCTAAGAAAACAAATAAAATTCTAGGACTGATTGCGTGAGTTTTTTACTTCAAAAGTCCATCACTCATTAACAAGCTATATAAATCGTTAGTTCGTCCACATTTGGAATATGCTGTTTCCGTATGGTCACCGAATCTCATTAAAGACATTGACAGACTGGAAAAAGTACAACGGCGAGCCACAAAACTGATTCCAAATATCAAAAATAAATCATACGAAAATCGACTAAAACATATGAATCTGTTTTCCCTAAAAAAGCTTAGACTCAGAGGTGACTTGATATAGGTCTTTAAAATTCTAAAGGGAATTGACAACATCAAAAGTGACAAAATTTTCACATTGAATGAGAATCAGACAAGAAACAATGGTCTCAAACTGTCCGGAAATAGATTCATTTTGGAAGTAGGTAGAAACAACTTTGCCAACCGTGTAGTTAATGAATGGAATAAACTTCCTGCACAGGTAGTGCAATGTAGTTCGGTTCGAAGCTTTAAGAATCATTTAGATAAACACCTAAGCAAGATGCTGTAATGATTATAATTTATTTTATATTATTTGTTTTTGTTTTGTTATCATTTGTCTGTTTGATTTTCATTTATTATTAGTTATATGTCAATTTATTATTATTTACTATTTATTTGTTTGTTTATTATTTAACTATGCCTATACATTTTTTTTACATTATTATAGTTTTTATTTATTAATTTATTATTATTATGATTTTTTTCGCATCCGACCTAGATATGGACCAAAAGGTCTCCTGTCGGCATGCTCCGCCTTTGTAATCCTTTGTAATCTTTTGTAAAATTATGGGCTATGATGGTGGAAACCATTTATGAGAGCCCGGATAATATTCAAGGGCAAGATTTTAATAGCACTTTTTGACACTCAAAAGTACGACAAGTAAATTTATATCCATTTAATTTCGATCCAATTTTTCTATTGGGACTATGGGCTCTTCAGTAATATCCGAAGTTACTTCGGTGCGGACGCTTTCTGTAGTGCCACCCTTGACCGTAGTTATAAGCGTAATTTTGAAGGGCCTGATAGTTACCGTAGTTCCTGGGCCTCCCTTTGTTCACGTATTGTCCGTGAAGGCGTCCATATTGGGCATAAAAGTCTCGAACCTGATGGACACCGTTGACCTGGGCTTGTGGAAGACCTTTATTGCCACAGAGGCTGTGTTGCTGCTTCTGTGGACTTATAACTTCCTTAACCTTAGTGGGCTCGTTGGTCGAGGTCTCCTGCTCTTCTTCTGTTTGTACCTCTTCTGAGATCCCCTCTGAAGAACCTTCTCGTGGTCTTTCTTCCTGAGCTTCTGGGCCGGAAGCTTCTGCTGATGGGAATTTAACGGCCTCTGAGGTTTCTTCTTGAAGGCACTGTCTTCGAGAAGAGTCTTCCACTTCGGTCATATCTTCACCTACTTCGAAGGCTTCGTTTACCACGAAGTCTTCTGCCGCTTCCTTCAAGATAGGTTCTTGGTCCTCTTCGTTGTGCTGCAGCGGCAGACAGCACAAGACCTTCCTCAAGGTACTACGGCATCCGACTGCCAACGCCTTGCCAAAGCGACGAAGTTTGGTGATCATTTCGAGTTCTTGGAGATCGCTCTGGACAATCTTCTTGTGGATTTCGAAAAGCATCGTAACCTCTTGATGAGGAAACGGAAGAAACCAGATTAGGCTCTTGAGGTGGCGAGGCATTAGATATTTCTCGCCAGCATGCTACTTGCCTTTGCTACTTCGTTTGATTAGAAACGACTTTGGTTACGATTTTTTTTCTTCAAATTTCCAAATATTAAATTACTCTTCTGTCATCTAGTGAGAAACTAAATGACGAACTAAGAGAAGTTAAACCTAAAATACAAATGTTAGACACATTGTTGAGATGTCCTTACGGAAGTCTAGAATATTGTAACCGATGTCGTTTCTGCCCGAACGAAGTAGCAAAAGAAAGTAGCATGCTAGCCTAGTGTGCCCCCACCTTTACGGTCAGTGAGGACGTTCACCTAACACGTTCACATACTCGTTCATACATTCACACATGAAATATAAATTGACACTTGATGACAGAAATAATTTATCTTTTTCCGTGGTATTGTGGGGCTGGTACCTGCTCGGGTCCTCAACTTTACCGATGGTCCGGGACTGCGGGACTGTTCGAACGTAGGATAGACGGTGAGTCCACGCTATAGTGACGATGGTTACAAAAAAAAAAAAAAAAAAAAAAAAAAAAACGCCAATTGAAGCATTAAACCCAGTTTGGGCGTTTTGGCTTGGCTGACGCCGGTCAATTTTACTCGCGTTTGCGAAACCTCACGTCCAGTGGTTCCCAACCGGTGTGTCGCGGCACTAAAGGGTGCCGTGAGATCAACTGAGAGTGCCGCCAAAATTCAGGGCAAAAATAATTTTCTTATCACCGACTCTCTCTGTCATCCATTTTTGTTCATTAAAGCAGCATCAGTGTAAAGATAAGTATTTTCATATTATCCAGGGACAAAATTTTGTTACACTGATGTTGAATCAACAAAATACTGACAAACTAGAATTTCGATTTTCTAATAAGAGTGCCGGGGACTTCTGAAAGTCTTGGCAAGGGTGCTTCAAGCCAGAAAAGTTTGGGAACCACTGTTTTAGTAAGTAAAATTGCCCTGGCTATTGCAGATTCGTCATAAGAGACGTTTCAGCTGCAATATTTTTCTCTCACAATATTCCCAACAAGGCTTTCGACCTTTGTTGATTGATTTTGCTTGTATCTATCTACTATTTCAATTATTCATTTATTTATCATAACTTCATGCTACAATAAATAAATATGCCTATCTGAGAGTTGATACCTTGACGTGGTGGATAGGCTTGATAATTTGAATGAGTACAAAATCTGTGTCGATAGAGATGAAAATCTCAGCAGGGTCACCCATATCGGACAGTGAATGAGACAATGAATCAACTAATTGAGAAAAACGACAGGATACAATATACCTCTTTGCTTAGCTTTTGTAGATCACGAGTCCAACACGTGATCCAAGACCATGGTGAATCACACACACACACACACACACACACACACACACACACACACACACACACACACACACACACACACACACACACACACACACACACACACACACACACACACACACACACACACGGGCCGAAATTATTTCGGTATCGCTGTGCTTCGGGTCGTTACTCTGACTCTCGTGGGCGGGGAGTTGGGTGTGTGTGCGTGTGTGAAAGGTCATAGCATTACCCATAGATCGGTCATACGAGCTCTGAGCTCTCTTCCGGGAGGGAAATAGCTGTCGATCACGAGTCCAACACGTGATCCAAAGACCAAGGTGAATGCACACACACACACACACACACACACACACACACACACACACACACACACACACACACACACACACACACACACACACACACACACACACACACACACACACACACACACACACACACACACACACACACACACAAGCGTATCCTGTATGGTAAAATAAAATTCTGTTCTATTTTCCGGGTATATTATAAGGTCAAGGATTTGGTGCCGGATCCTCTTAGATATCATCGAGGATTCCGGGAAGGAAGGGTGGGTGGGTGGGTGGGGGGAGGGGGGTATCCCGGAAGAGATCTCAGGCATTCTCCGGAACTTAAAGACGTCCGGACAGGATGTGTCCTTGTGTTCTTTCCATCGACTCGCTTCCGCCGGGAGTCAGGGGCGGGGAGAAGAAAGATGCCAGACTAGGTCAGGTCAGGTCAGGTCGATGTTCCCTGACCGAATACGCCCGAGGAAGGCAAAGCTCCTGACGTCAGCCTTGAGTGTCCGGGGGCGTTGTAGTCCACGTGGGAGTTGACTGTTTCGACTGATATATAAGAATATAAGAATGAAGGAGACTGCAAGAGACCATAAAGCCTACACTTAGGCAGTTCCATGTCCATCACCACCTGTCATCCCCATCCATAAAGTTGTCTAACCGTTTCTTAAAACAACCGATAGTTTCAGCGCTCACTACATGGTTACTAAGTCTGTTGCATTCGTTGAAAACCCTATTAGTAAACCAATTCTTGCCTATTTCCTTCTTAAATCTAAATTTGTCCAATTTAAATCCATTACTGCGAATCCTCCCCTGTTGTCTTAATATAATGACCTTGTTTGTGTCACCCTTGTTAAGGCCTCTGATCCACTTGAACACCTCTATTAGATCACCCCGCACTCTGCGACAGGACTCGAACCGCCATCCCCTCGTCCTTCGCCGCAAGTAGCGACGCCCTAACTCGCTCAGCCAGCAAACTTCCTTATAGTGCCAAGGAATTTTGAATTAGTGTACAGCTGTCGCATACTGTGTATATGATTAGTTGATAGTGATTGACAGTACCTCCTTGTGCTGTACTACATACTTAAGTGAGGTGATTGGCCAGATTAACAGAGTTGCTCTGTTTCGTTAAAACTCATTCACTATACCCATTGTTTGATGGTTTATTTTTTATGTAATTCTTGGGGAGCTGTTGGGTATAATCGGGAATGATAAATGTAAATGATTGGAGCCTTGATGTATTGCAAGTTGAACAAGGATGACCTTTAAGTAAAACAGTGATTCAGTGATACAGCACGCCAAGCAGAACAATTATTTTAACCACTGTTGTTATCATTATTATCATTATCATTGATAATTATTTGTATTTTCATTATTACTATTATCATTTTTGTTACTTATCATTACTATTATCAATAATTATTGTCATTATTATCATTATCATTACTGTTGTTATTATCATAACTACAGTAATATAAACGAGACGCAAAAAATAATACTGAATATTTCACAATATGAATAAAGTTCTTGATTCTCTGCATATATAAAAACGTCAACAGCGAACCGAACAGGGTTCTAAAAAAAAAAAACGATCTTACATTGTTGATTCATGACTAAACAAATACGACAGTTTTCTTTATTTTTGTTGCCGCGACGATTGCGCTCTCTCATAGATGTCAATGAACTGATCTTCCACG
>NC_134813.1:42387926-42415426 GCF_046742065.1 Oratosquilla oratoria | reverse complement strand
GGTGTGTCGCGGCACCAAAGGGTGCCGTGAGATGAACTGAGAGTGCCGCCAAAATTCAGGGCAAAAATAATTTTCGTATCACCGACTCTCTCTGTCATCCATTTTTGTTCATTAAAGCAGCATCAGTGTAAAGATAAGTATTTTCATATTATCCAGGGACAAAATTTTGTTACACTGATGTTGAATCAACAAAATACTGACAAACTAGAATTTCGATTTTCTAATAAGAGTGCCGGGGACTTCTGAAAGGCTTGGCATGGGTGCCTCAAGCCAGAAAAGTTTGGGAACCACAGCTTTAGTCGGTCAAGTTGCCCTGGCTATTGGAGATTCGTCATAAGAGACGTTCCAGCCGCAACATCTGTTTCTGTCACAATATTCCCAACAAGGCTCTTGACCTTTGTTGATTGATTTTACTTGTATCTATCTACTATTTCAATTATTCATTTATTTATCATAACTTCATGCTACAATAAATAAATATGCCTATCTGAGAGTTGACACCTTGACGTGGTGGATAGGCTTGATAATTTGAATGAGTACAAAATCTGTGTCGATAGAGATGAATATCTCAGCAGGGTCACCCATATCGGACAGTGAATGAGACAATGAATCAACTAATTGAGAAAAACGACAGGATACAATATACCTCTTTGCTTAGCTTTTGTAGATCACGATTTCAACACGTGATCCAAGACCATGGTGAATCACACACACACACACACACACACACACACACACACACACACACACACACACACACACACACACACACACACACACACACACACACACACACACACACACGGGCCGAAATTATTTCGGTATCGCTGTGCTTCGGGTCGTTACTCTGACTCTCGTGGGCGGGGAGTTGGGTGTGTGTGCGTGTGTGAAAGGTCATAGCATTACCCATAGATCGGTCATACAAGCTCTGAGCTCTCTTCCGGGAGGGAAATAGCTGTCGATCACGAGTCCAACACGTGATCCAAAGACCAAGGTGAATACACACACACACACACACACACACACACACACACACACACACACACACACACACACACACACACACACACACACACACACACACACACACACACATATATATATATATATGTATGTATATATATATATATACGCATATATATATATACATACATACATACATATATATATATATATACATATATATATATAAACATATATATTAGTGTTTTTTATACATGAGCATAACAAAATTTAACACAAGTAAATGCAAGGTAATGCACATAGGTAAAAATAACAATAAGTACGATTACAAGTTATTTGGAAATTCGTTAACAAAAGTGGATAGTGAAAAAGATCTCGGCGTAATTATCAGTAACGACCTCAAATCATCCAAGCAGTGTATTTCAGCCTCTGAGAAAGCAAATAAGATTCTAGGACTGATTGCGCGATCTTTTGATTTCAAAAGTCCATCACTCATTAACAAGCTATATAAATCGTTAGTTCGTTGACATTTGGAATATGCTGTTTCCGTATGGTCACCGAATCTCATTAAAGACATTGACAGACTGGAAAAAGTACAACGGCGAGCCACAAAACTAATTCCAAATATCAAAAATAAATTATACGAAAATCGACTAAAACATATGAATCTGTTTTCCCTAAAAAAGCGTAGACTCAGAGGTGACTTGATACAGGTCTTTAAAATTCTAAAGGGAATTGACAATATCAAAAGTGACCAAATTTTCACATTGAATGAGAATCAGACAAGAAACAATGATCTCAAACTGTCCGGAAATAGATTCAATTTGGAAGTAGGTAGAAACAACTTTGCCAACCGTGTAGTTAATGAATGGAATAAACTTCCTGCACAGGTAGTGCAATGTAGTTCGGTTCGAAGCTTTAAGAATCATTTAGATAAACACCTAAGCAAAATGCTGTAATGATTATAATTTATTTTATATTATTTGTTTTTGTTTTGTTATCATTTGTCTGTTTGATTTTCATTTATTATTAGTTTTGTCAATTTATTATTATTTACTATTTACCTTTTTGTTTATTATCTATACCTATGCATTTCTATATGTATTTTATTTGTTATTTACATTATTATAGTTTTTATTTATTATTTTATTATTATTATGATTTTTTTCGCATCCGACCTAGATATGGACTAAAAGGTCTCCTGTCGGCATGCTCCGCCTTTGTAATCCTTTGTAAAATTATGGGCTATGATGATGGAAACCATTTATGAGAGCCTGGATAATATTCAAGGGCAAGATTTTAATAGCACTTTTTGACACTCAAAAGTACGAAAAGTAAATTTATATCCATTTAATTTCGATCCAACTTTTCTATTGGGACTATGGGCTCTTCAGTAATATCCGAATTTACTTCTTATCGGACGCATTCTGTAGAGCCACCAATGACCGTAGTTATAAGCGTAATTTTGAAGGGCCTGATAGTTACCGTAGTTCCTGGGCCTCCCGTTGTTCACGTATTGTCCATGAAGGTGTCCATATTGGGCATAAAAGTCTCGAACCTGATGGACACCGTTGACCTGGGCTTGTGGAAGACCTTTATTGCCACAGAGGCTGTGTTGCTTCTTCTGTGGACTTACAACTTCCTTAACCTTAGTGGGCTCGTTGGTCGAGGTCTCCTGCTCTTCTTCTGTTTGTACCTCTTTTGAGATCCCCTCTGAAGAACCTTCTCGTGGTCTTTCTTCCTGAGCTTCTGGGCCGGAAGCTTCTGCTGACGGGAATTCAACGGCCTCTGAGGTTTCTTCTTGAAGGCACTGTCTTCGAGGAGAAGAGTCTTCCACTTCGGTCATATCTTCGCCTACTTCGAAGGCTTCGTTTACCACGAAGTCTTCTGCCGCTTCCTTCAAGATGGGTTCTTGGTCCTCTTCGTTGTGCTGCAGCGGCAGACAGCACAAGACCTTCCTCAAGGTACTTCGGCATCCGACTGCCAACGCCTTGCCAAAGCGACGAAGTTCGGTGATCATTGTTGGCTCTTGAAGATCGCTCTGGACAATCTTCTTGTGGATTTCGAAAAGCATCGTGACCTCTTGATGAGGAAACGGAAGAAACCAGATTAGGCTCTTGAGGTGGCGAGGCATTAGATATTTCTCGCCAGCATGCTACTTGCCTTTGCTACTTCGTTTGATTAGAAACGACTTTGGTTACGATTTTTTCTAAGTTCCAAATATCAAATTACTCTTGCGTCATCTAGTGAGAAACTGAATGACGAACTAAGAGAAGTTAAACCTAAAATACGAATGTTAGACACATTGTTGAGATGTCCTTACGGAAGTCTAGAATATTGTAACCGATGTCGTTTCTGCTCGAACGAAGTAGCAAAAGAAAGTAGCATGCTAGCCTAGTGTGCCCCCACCTTTACGGTCAGTGAGGACGTTCACCTAACACGTTCACACACTCGTTCATACGTTCACACATGAAATATAAATTGACACTTGATGACAGAAATAATTTCTCTTTTTCCGTGGTTTTGTGGGGCTGGTACCTGCTCGGGTCCTCAACTTTGCCGATGGTCCGGGACTGCGGGACTGTTCGAACGCAGGATAGACGGTGAGTCCACGCTATAGTGACGATGGTTAAAAAAAAAAAAAAAAAAAAAAAAAAAAAAAAAAAAAAAAAAAAAAAAAAAAAAAAAAAAAAAAAAAAAAAGAAGAAAAAAAAAATCGCCAATTGAAGCATTAAACCCAGTTTGGGCGTTTTGGCTTGGCTGACGCCGGGCAATTTTACTCGCGTTTGCGAAACCTCACGTCCAGTGGTTCCCAACCGGTGTGTCGCGGCACTAAAGGGTGCCGTGAGATGAACTGAGAGTGCCGCCAAAATTCAGGGCAAAAATAATTTTCGTATCACCGACTCTCTCTGTCATCCATTTTTGTTCATTAAAGCAGCATCAGTGTAAAGATAAGTATTTTCATATTATCCAGGGACAAAATTTTGTTACACTGATGTTGAATCAACAAAATACTGACAAAATAGAATTTCGATTTTCTAATAAGAGTGCCGGGGACTTCTGAAAGGCTTGGCATGGGTGCCTCAAGCCAGAAAAGTTTGGGAACCACTGTTTTAGTCGGTCAAGTTGCCCTGGCTATTGGAGATTCGTCATAAGAGACGTTTCAGCCGCAAATTCTGTTTCTGTCACAATATTCCCAACAAGGCTCTTGACCTTTGTTGATTGATTTTACTTGTATCTATCTACTATTTCAATTATTCATTTATTTATCATAACTTCATGCTACAATAAATAAATATGCCTATCTGAGAGTTGATACCTTGACGTGGTGGATAGGCTTGATAATTTGAATGAGTACAAAATCTGTGTCGATAGAGATGAATATCTCAGCAGGGTCACCCATATCGGACAGTGAATGAGACAATGAATCAACTAATTGAGAAAAACGACAGGATACAATATACCTCTTTGCTTAGCTTTTGTAGATCACGATTTCAACACGTGATCCAAGACCATGGTGAATCACACACAAACACACACACACACACACACACACACACACACACACACACACACACACACACACACACACACACACACACACACACACACACACACACACACACACACACACACACACACACACACACACACACACACACACACACACACACACACACACACACACACACACACACACACACACACACACACACACAAGCGTATCCTGTATGGTAAAATAAAATTCTGTTCTATTTTCCGGGTATATTATAAGGTCAAGGATTTGGTGCCGGATCCTCTTAGATATCATCGAGGATTCCGGGAAGGAAGGGTGGGTGGGTGGGGGGGAGGGGGGTATCCCGGAAGAGAATATCTCGGGCATTCTCCGGAACTTAAAGACGTCCGGACAGGATGTGTCCTTGTGTTCTTTCCATCGACTCGCTTCCGCCGGGAGTCAGGGGCGGGGAGAAGAAAGATGCCAGACTAGGTCAGGTCAGGTCAGGTCGATGTTCCCTGACCGAATACGCCCGAGGAAGGCAAAGCTCCTGACGTCAGCCTTGAGTGTCCGGGGGCGTTGTAGTCCACGTGGGAGTTGATTGCTTCGACTGATACATAAGAACATAAGAATGAAGGAGACTGTAAGAGACCATAAGGCCTACATTAGGCAGTTCCATGTCCATTACCACCTGTCATCCCCATCCATAAACTTGTCTAACCGTTTCTTAAAACAACCGATAGTTTCAGCGCTCACTACATGGTAACTAAGTCTGTTCCATTCGTTGACCACTCTATTAGTAAACCAGTTCTTGCCTATTTCCTTCTTAAATCTAAATTTGTCCAATTTAAATCCATTACTGCGAATCCTCCCCTGTTGTATTAATATAATGACCTTGATTGTGTCACCCTTGTTAAGGCCTCTGATCCACTTGAACACCTCTATTAGATCACCCCGCACTCTGCGACAGGACTCGAACCGCCATCCCCTCGTCCTTCGCCGCAAGTAGCGACGCCCTAACTCGCTCAGCCAGCAAACTTCCTTATAGTGGCAAGGAATTTTGAATTAGTGTACAGCTGTCGCATACTGTGTATATAATTAGTTGATAGTGATTGACAGTACCTCCTTGTGCTGTACTACATACTTAAGTGAGGTGATTGGCCAGATTAATAGAGTTGCTCTGTTTCGTTAAAACTCGATCACTATACCCATTGTTTGATGGTTTATTTTTTATGTAATTCTTGAGGAGCTGTTGGGTATAATCGGGAGTGATGAATGTAAATTATTGGAGCCTTGATGCAAGTTGAATGAGGATGACCTTTGAGTAAAACAGTGATTCAGTGATACAGCAGAACAATTATTGTAACCACTGTTATTATCATTATTATCATTATCATTGATAATTACTTGTATTTTCATTATTACTATTATCATTTCTTATTAATTATCATTACTATTATCAATAATTATTGTCATTATTATCATTAAAATTACTGTTGTTATTATCAATCATCATCTGACTTATTATTATAAATTTCAGTGTTATTAATGTGATTACTACGGTAATATAAACGAGTGACGCAAAACATGATACTGAATATTTCACAATATGGTAAATAAAGTTCTTGATTCTCTGCATATATAAAAACGTCAACTGTGAACAGTCTTCTAAAAAAAATAATACTGAATATTTCACAACATGGTAAATAAAGTTCTTGATTCTCTGCATATATAAAAACGTCAACTGTGAACAGTCTTCTAAAAAAAGAAAAAAATACTGAATATTTCACAACATGGTAAATAAAGTTCTTGATTCTCTGCATATATAAAAACGTCGACTGCGAACAGTCTTCCCCCCCCCAAAAAAAAAAAATGATTTTACATTGTTGATGCGTGACTGTAAACAAATACGACAGTTTTCTTTATTTTTGTTGCCACGACGATTGCGCTCTCTCATAGATGTCAATGAACTGATCTTCGACGTCATGATCTGGAGAGTTCTTCAGCAACTCTCGAGCATAATGGTCATGAATGGTGTGGACTGTGCACGTTTGAAGAAAGGGAAGAAACATATAACGTCAGTTGTAGTCAAACGTTGGTAATGCACATAGGTAAAAATAACAATAAGTACGATTACAAGTTATTTGGAAATTCGTTAACAAAAGTGGATAGTGAAAAAGATCTCGGCGTAATTATCAGTAACGACCTCAAATCATCCAAACAGTGTATTTCAGCCTCTGAGAAAGCAAATAAGATTCTAGGACTGATTGCGCGATCTTTTGATTTCAAAAGTCCATCACTCATTAACAAGCTATATAAATCGTTAGTTCGTCCACATTTGGAATATGCTGTTTCCGTATGGTCACCGAATCTCATTAAAGACATTGACAGATTGGAAAAAGTACAACGGCGAGCCACAAAACTAATTCCAAATATCAAAAATAAATGATACGAAAATCGACTAAAACATATGAATCTGTTTTCCCTAAAAAAGCGTAGACTCAGAGGTGACTTGATACAGGTCTTTAAAATTCTAAAGGGAATTGACAATATCAAAAGTGACAAAATTTTCACATTGAATGAGAATCAGACAAGAAACAATGGTCTCAAACTGTCCGGAAATAGATTAAATTTGGAAGTAGGTAGAAACAACTTTGCCAACCGTGTAGTTAATGAATGGAATAAACTTCCTGCACAGGTAGTGCAATGTAGTTCGGTTCGAAGCTTTAAGAATCATTTAGATAAACACCTAAGCAAAATGCTGTAATGATTATAATTTATTTTATATTATTTGTTTTTGTTTTGTTATCATTTGTCTGTTTGATTTTCATTTATTATTAGTTATGTCAATTTATTATTATTTACTATTTACCTGTTTGTTTATTATTTAACTATACCTATGCATTTCTTTATGTATTTTATTTGTTATTTACATTATTATAGTTTTTATTTATTATTTTATTATTATGATTTTTTTTTCGCATCCGACCTAGATATGGACTAAAAGGTCTCCTGTCGGCATGCTCTGCCTTTGTAATCCTTTGTAAAATTATGGGCTATGATGATGGAAACCATTTATGAGAGCCTGGATGATATTCAAGGGCAAGATTTTAATAGCACTTTTTGACACTCAAAAGTACGAAAAGTAAATTTATATCCATTTAATTTCGATCCAGTTTTTCTATTGGGACTATGGGCTCTTCAGTAATATCCGAAGTTACTTCGGTGCGGACGCTTTCTGTAGTGCCACCCTTGACCGTAGTTATAAGCGTAATTTTGAAGGGCCTGATAGTTACCGTAGTTCCTGGGCCTCCCGTTGTTCACGTATTGTCCATGAAGGTGTCCATATTGGGCATAAAAGTCTCGAACCTGATGGACACCGTTGACCTGGGCTTGTGGAAGACCTTTATTGCCACAGAGGCTGTGTTGCTTCTTCTGTGGACTTACAACTTCCTTAACCTTAGTGGGCTCGTTGGTCGAGGTCTCCTGCTCTTGTTCTGTTTGTACCTCTTCTGAGATCCCCTCTGAAGAACCTTCTAATGGTCTTTCTTCCTGAGCTTCTGGGCCGGAAGCTTCTGCTGACGGGAATTCAACGGCCTCTGAGGTTTCTTCTTGAAGGCACTGTCTTCGAGGAGAAGAGTCTTCCACTTCGGTCATATCTTCGCCTACTTCGAAGGCTTCGTTTACCACGAAGTCTTCTGCCGCTTCCTTCAAGATAGGTTCTTGGTCCTCTTCGTTGTGCTGCAGCGGCAGACAGCACAAGACCTTCCTCAAGGTACTTCGGCATCCGACTGCCAACGCCTTGCCAAAGCGACGAAGTTCGGTGATCATTGTTGGCTCTTGAAGATCGCTCTGGACAATCTTCTTGTGGATTTCGAAAAGCATCGTAACCTCTTGATGAGGAAACGGAAGAAACCAGATTAGGCTCTTGAGGTGGCGAGGCATTAGATATTTCTCGCCAGCATGCTACTTGCCTTTGCTACTTCGTTTGATTAGAAACGACTTTGGTTACGATTTTTTTCAAATTTCCAAATATCAAATTACTCTTGCGTCATCTAGTGAGAAACTGAATGACGAACTAAGAGAAGTTAAACCTAAAATACAAATGTTAGACACATTGTTGAGATGTCCTTATTGAAGTCTAGAATATTGTAACCGATGTCGTTTCTGCTCGAACGAAGTAGCAAAAGAAAGTAGCATGCTAGCCTAGTGTGCCCCCACCTTTACGGTCAGTGAGTACGTTCACCTAACACGTTCACACACATCATCACTCGTTCATACGTTCACACATGAAATATAAATTGACACTTGATGACAGAAATAATTTCTCTTTTTCCGTGGTTTTGTGGGGCTTGTACCTACACGGATCCTCAACTTTGCCGATGGTCCGGGACTGCGGGACTGTTCGAACGCAGGATAGACGGTGAGTCCACGCTATAGTGACGATGGTAAAAAAAAAAAAAAAAAAAAAAAAATCGCCAATTGAAGCATTAAACCCAGTTTGGGCGTTTTGTCTTGGCTGACGCCGGGCAATTTTACTCGCGTTTGCGAAACCTCACGTTACTTTAGTCCAGTGGTTCCCAACCGGTGTGCCGCGGCACCAAAGGGTGCCGTGAGATCAACTGAGAGTGCCGCCAAAATTCAGGGCAAAAATAATTTTCTTATCACCGACTCTCTCTGTCATCCATTTTTGTTCATTAAAGCAGCATCAGTGTAAAGATGAGTATTTTCATATTATCCAGGGACAAAATTTTGTTACACTGATGTTGAATCAACAAAATACTGACAAACTAGAATTTCGATTTTCTAATAAGAGTGCCGGGGACTTCTGAAAGGCTTGGTAAGGGTGCTTCAAGCCAGAAAAGTTTGGGAACCACTGTTTTAGTCGGTCAAGTTGCCCTGGCTATTGGTTATTCTTCATAAGAGACGTTCCAGCCGCAACATCTGTTTCTGTCACAATATTCCCAACAAGGCTCTTGACCTTTGTTGATTGATTTTACTTGTATCTATCTACTATTTCAATTATTCATTTATTTATCATAACTTCATGCTACAATAAATAAATATGCCTATCTGAGAGTTGATACCTTGACGTGGTGGATAGGCTTGATAATTTGAATGAGTACAAAATCTGTGTCGATAGAGATGAATGTCTCAGCAGGGTCCCCCATATCGGACAGTGAATGAGACAATGAATCAGCTAATTGGGAGGAACGACAGGATACAATAAACCTCTTTGCTTAGCTTTTGTAGATCACGATTTCAACACGTGATCCAAGACCATGGTGAATCACACACACACACACACACACACACACACACACACACACACACACACACACACACACACACACACACACACACACACACACACACACACACACACACACACACACATGGGCCGAAATTATTTCGGTATCGCTGTGCTTCGGGTCGTTACTCTGACTCTCGTGGGCGGGGAGTTGGGTGTGTGTGCGTGTGTGAAAGGTCATAGCATTACCCATAGATCGGTCATACGAGCTCTGAGCTCTCTTCCGGGAGGGAAATAGCTGTCGATCACGAGTCCAACACGTGATCCAAAGACCAAGGTGAATGCACACACACACTCACACGCATACACACACACAAACACACACACACACACACACACACACACACATACACACACACACACACACACCCACACACACACACACACACACACACACACACACACGAGCATTGATAATCATTTGTATTTTCATTATTACTATCATCATTTTTGTTACTTATCATTACTATTATCAATAATTATTGTCATTATTATCATTATCATTACTGTTGTTATTATCAGTCATCATCTGACTTATTATAATTTTCAGTGTTATTAATGTTATTACTACAGTAATATAAACGAGTGACGCAAAACATGATACTGAATATTTCACAATATGGTAAATAAAGTTCTTGATTCTCTGCATATATAAAAACGTCAACTGTGAACAGTCTTTTAAAAAAAATACTGAATATTTCGCAACATGGTAAATAAAGTTCTTGATTCTTTGCATATATAAAAACGTCAACTGTGAACAGTCTTCTAAAAAAAGGAAAAAATACTGAATATTTCACAACATGGTAAATAAAGTTCTTGAGTCTCTGCATATATAAAAACGTCAACTGTGAACAGTCTTCTAAAAAAAAAATACTGAATATTTCACAACATGATAAATAAAGTTCTTGATTCTCTGCATATATAAAAACATCGACTGTGAACAGTTTTCTAAAAAAAGAAAAAAATACTGAATATTTCACAACATGGTAAATAAAGTTCTTGATTCTCTGCATATATAAAAACGTCGACTGCGAACAGTCTTCCCCCCCAAAAAAAAAAAGATCTTACATTGTTGATGCATGACTGTAAACAAATACGACAGTTTTCTTTATTTTTGTTGCCACGACGATTGCGCTCTCTCATAGATGTCAATGAACTGATCTTCCACGTCATGATCCGGAGAGTTCTTCAGCAGCTCTCGAGCCTAATGCTCATGAATGGTGTGGACTGTGCACGTTTGAAGAAAGGGAAGAAACATATAACGTCAGTTGTAGTCAAACGTTGGTAATGCACATAGGTAAAAATAACAATAAGTACGATTACAAGTTATTTGGAAATTCGTTAACAAAAGTGGATAGTGAAAAAGATCTCGGCGTAATTATCAGTAACGACCTCAAATCATCCAAACAGTGTATTTCAGCCTCTGAGAAAGCAAATAAGATTGTAGGACTGATTGCGCGATCTTTTGATTTCAAAAGTCCATCACTCATTAACAAGCTATATAAATCGTTAGTTCGTCCACATTTGGAATATGCTGTTTCCGTATGGTCACCGAATCTCATTAAAGACATTGACAGACTGGAAAAAGTACAACGGCGAGCCACAAAACTAATTCCAAATATCAAAAATAAATGATACGAAAATCGACTAAAACATATGAATCTGTTTTCCCTAAAAAAGCGTAGACTCAGAGGTGACTTGATACAGGTCTTTAAAATTCTAAAGGGAATTGACAATATCAAAAGTGACCAAATTTTCACATTGAATGAGAATCAGACAAGAAACAATGATCTCAAACTGTCCGGAAATAGATTAAATTTGGAAGTAGGTAGAAACAACTTTGCCAACCGTGTAGTTAATGAATGGAATAAACTTCCTGCACAGGTAGTGCAATGTAGTTCGGTTCGAAGCTTTAAGAATCATTTAGATAAACACCTAAGCAAAATGCTGTAATGATTATAATTTATTTTATATTATGTTTTTGTTTTGTTATCATTTGTCTGTTTGATTTTCATTTATTATTAGTTATGTCAATTTATTATCATTTACTATTTACCTGTTTGTTTATTATCTATACCTATGCATTTCTATATGTATTTTATTTGTTATTTACATTATTATAGTTTTTATTTATTATTTTATTGTCATTATGATTTTTTTTTCGCATCCGACCTAGATATGGACTAAAAGGTCTCCTGTCGGCATGCTCCGCCTTTGTAATCCTTTGTAAAATTATGGGCTATGATGATGGAAACCATTTATGAGAGCCTGGATAATATTCAAGGGCAAGATTTTAATAGCACTTTTTGACACTCAAAAGTACGAAAAGTAAATTTATATCCATTTAATTTCGATCCAGTTTTTCTATTGGGACTATGGGCTCTTCAGTAATATCCGAAGTTACTTCGGTGCGGACGCTTTCTGTAGTGCCACCCTTGACCGTAGTTATAAGCGTAATTTTGAAGGGCCTGATAGTTACCGTAGTTCCTGGGCCTCCCGTTGTTCACGTATTGTCCATGAAGGCGTCCATATTGGGCATAAAAGTCTCGAACCTGATGGACACCGTTGACCTGGGCTTGTGGAAGACCTTTATTGCCACAGAGGCTGTGTTGCTTCTTCTGTGGACTTATAACTTCCTTAACCTTAGTGGGCTCGTTGGTCGAGGTCTCCTGCTCTTCTTCTGTTTGTACCTCTTCTGAGATCCCCTCTGAAGAACCTTCTAATGGTCTTTCTTCCTGAGCTTCTGGGCCGGAAGCTTCTGCTGATGGGAATTTAACCCATTCAACTCCGATGACAAGATGTCTTGTCATTTGGTCAAATAAAACAAAAAATCATAAAACACCAAAATGTTTGATCAAACACCAGAAAAAATATGACGTCAGTCCTCGCTTCGCTCGCAGCGAAGCGAGGACTGACGTCATATTTTTTCTGGTGTTTGATCAAACATTTTGGTGTTTTATGATTTTTTGTTTTATTTGACCAAATGACAAGACATCTTGTCATCGGAGTTGAATGGGTTAACGGCCTCTGAGGTTTCTTCTTGAAGGCACTGTCTTCGAGAAGAGTCTTCCACTTCGGTCATATCTTCGCCTACTTCGAAGGCTTCGTTTACCACGAAGTCTTCTGCCGCTTCCTTCAAGATGGGTTCTTGGTCCTCTTCGTTGTGCTGCAGCGGCAGACAGCACAAGACCTTCCTCAAGGTACTTCGGCATCCGACTGCCAACGCCTTGCCAAAGCGACGAAGTTCGGTGATCATTGTTGGCTCTTGAAGATCGCTCTGGACAATCTTCTTGTGGATTTCGAAAAGCATCGTAACCTCTTGATGAGGAAACGGAAGAAACCAGATTAGGCTCTTGAGGTGGCGAGGCATTAGATATTTCTCGCCAGCATGCTACTTGCCTTTGCTACTTCGTTTGATTAGAAACGACTTTGGTTACGATTTTTTTTTCTTCAAATTTCCAAATATTAAATTACTCTTCTGTCATCTAGTGAGAAACTAAATGACGAACTAAGAGAAGTTAAACCTAAAATACAAATGTTAGACACATTGTTGAGATGTCCTTACGGAAGTCTAGAATATTGTAACCGATGTCGTTTCTGCTCGAACGAAGTAGCAAAAGAAAGTAGCATGCTAGCCTAGTGTGCCGCCACCTTTACGGTCAGTGAGTACGTTCACCTAACACGTTCACACACTCGTTCATACGTTCACACATGAAATATAAATTGACACTTGATGACAGAAATAATTTCTCTTTTTCCGTGGTTTTGTGGGGCTGGTACCTGCTCGGGTCCTCAACTTTACCGATGGTCCGGGACTGCGGGACTGTTCGAACGCAGGATAGACGGTGAGTCCACGCTATAGTGACGATGGTAAAAAAAAATCGCCAATTGAAGCATTACACCTAGTTTGGGCGTTTTGGCTTGGCTGACGCCGGGCAATTTTACTCGCGTTTGCGAAACCTCACGTCCAGTGGTTCTCAACCGGTGTGTCGCGGCACCAAAGGGTGCCGTGAGATCAACTGAGAGTGCCGCCAAAATTCAGGGCAAAAATAATTTTCTTATCACCGACTCTCTCTGTCATCCATTTTTGTTCATTAAAGCAGCATCAGTGTAAAGATGAGTATTTTCATATTATCCAGGGACAAAATTTTGTTACACTGATGTTGAATCAACAAAATACTGACAAACTAGAATTTAGATTTTCTAATAAGAGTGCCGGGGACTTCTGAAAGGCTTGGCATGGGTGCCTCAAGCCAGAAAAGTTTGGGAACCACTGCTTTAGTCGGTCAAGTTGCCCTGGCTATTGGAGATTCGTCATAAGAGACGTTTCAGCCGCAATATCTGTTTCAGTCACAATATTCCCAACAAGGCTCTTGACCTTTGTTGATTGATTTTACTTGTATCTATCTACTATTTCAATTATTCATTTATTTATCATAACTTCATGCTACAATAAATATGCCTATCTGAGAGTTGATACCTTGACGTGGTGGATAGGCTTGAGAATCTGAATGACTACAAAATCTGTGTCAATAGAGATGAATATCTCAGCAGGGTCACCCATATCGGACAGTGAATGAGACAATGAATCAACTGATTGAGAAAAACGACAGGATACAATATACCTCTTTGCTTCGCTTTTGTAGATCACGATTTCAACACGTGATCCAAGACCATGGTGAATCACACACACATACACACACACACA
Organism: Oratosquilla oratoria; assembly: GCF_046742065.1. Taxonomy (NCBI): domain Eukaryota; kingdom Metazoa; phylum Arthropoda; class Malacostraca; order Stomatopoda; family Squillidae; genus Oratosquilla; species Oratosquilla oratoria. The sequence goes on along the minus strand of NC_134813.1, from coordinate 42,400,948 downwards.
CACACACACACACACACACACACACACACACACACACACACACACACACACACACATACACACACACACAGACACACACACACACACACACAGACACACACACACACACACACACACACACACACACACACACACACACACACACACACACACACACACACACACACACACACACACACACACACACACACACACAAGCGTATCCTGTATGGTAAAATAAAATTCTGTTCTATTTTCCGGGTATATTATAAGGTCAAGGATTTGGTGCCGGATCCTCTTAGATATCATCGAGGATTCCGGGAAGGAAGGGTGGGTGGGTGGGGGGGAGGGGGGTATCCCGGAAGAGAAGATCTCAGGCATTCTCCGGAACTTAAAGACGTCCGGACAGGATGTGTCCTTGTGTTCTTTCCATCGACTCGCTTCCGCCGGGAGTCAGGGGCGGGGAGAAGAAAGATGCCAGACTAGGTCAGGTCAGGTCGATGTTCCCTGACCGAATACGCCCGAGGAAGGCAAAGCTCCTGACGTCAGCCTTGAGTGTCCGGGGGCGTTGTAGTCCACGTGGGAGTTGACTGCTTCGACTGATATATAAGAATATAAGAATGAAGGAGACTGTAAGAGACCATAAGGCCTACACTTAGGCAGTTCCATGTCCATCACCACCTGTCATCCCCATCCATAAAGTTGTCTAACCGTTTCTTAAAACAACCGATAGTTTCAGCGCTCACTACATGGTTACTAAGTCTGTTGCATTCGTTGACCACTCTATTAGTAAACCAATTCTTGCCTATTTCCTTCTTAAATCTAAATTTGTCCAATTTAAATCCATTACTGCGAATCCTCCCCTGTTGTATTAATATAATGACCTTGATTGTGTCACCCACTTGAACACCTCTATTAGATCACCCCGCACTCTGCGACAGGACTCGAACCGCCATCCCCTCGTCCTTCGCCTATTTCCTTCTTAAATCTAAATTTGTCCAATTTAAATCCATTACTGCGAATCCTCCCCTGTTGTCTTAATATAATGACCTTGTTTGTGTCACCCTTGTTAAGGCCTCTGATCCACTTGAACACCTCTATTAGATCACCCCGCACTCTGCGACAGGACTCGAATCGCCATTCCCTCGTCCTTCGCCGCAAGTAGCGACGCCCTAACTCGCTCAGCCAGCAAACTTCCTTATAGTGCCAAGGAATTTTGAATTAGTGTACAGCTGTCGCATACTGTGTATATAATTAGTTGATAGTGATTGACAGTACCTCCTTGTGCTGTACTACATACTTAAGTGAGGTGATTGGCCAGATTAATAGAGTTGCTCTGTTTCGTTAAAACTCGATCACTATACCCATTGTTTGATGGTTTATTTTTTATGTAATTCTTGAGGAGCTGTTGGGTATAATCGGGAGTGATGAATGTAAATCATTGGAGCCTTGATGCAAGTTGAATGAGGATGACCTTTGAGTAAAACAGTGATTCAGTGATACAGCAGAACAATTATTGTAACCACTGTTATTATCATTATTATCATTATCATTGATAATTACTTGTATTTTCATTATTACTATTATCATTTCTTATTAATTATCATTACTATTATCAATAATTATTGTCATTATTATCATTAAAATTATTGTCATTATTATCATTAAAATTACTGTTGTTATTATCAATCATCATCTGACTTATTATTATAAATTTCAGTGTTATTAATGTGATTACTACGGTAATATAAACGAGTGACGCAAAACATGATACTGAATATTTCACAATACGGTAAATAAAGTTCTTGATTCTCTGCATATATAAAAACGTCAACTGTGAACAGTCTTCTAAAAAAAAAATAATACTGAATATTTCACAACATGGTAAATAAAGTTCTTGATTCTCTGCATATATAAAAACGTCAACTGTGAACAGTCTTCTAAAAGAAAAAAAATACTGAATATTTCACAACATGGTAAATAAAGTTCTTGATTCTCTGCATATATAAAAACGTCGACTGCGAACAGTCTTCCCCCCAAAAAAAAACAAAAACAAAAAACGATTTTACATTGTTGATGCGTGACTGTAAACAAATACGACAGTTTTCTTTATTTTTGTTGCCACGACGATTGCGCTCTCTCATAGATGTCAATGAACTGATCTTCCACGTCATGATCTGGAGAGTTCTTCAGCAACTCTCGAGCATAATGGTCATGAATGGTGTGGACTGTGCACGTTTGAAGAAAGGGAAGAAACATATAACGTCAGTTGTAGTCAAACGTTGGTAATGCACATAGGTAAAAATAACAATAAGTACGATTACAAGTTATTTGGAAATTCGTTAACAAAAGTGGATAGTGAAAAAGATCTCGGCGTAATTATCAGTAACGACCTCAAATCATCCAAGCAGTGTATTTCAGCCTCTGAGAAAGCAAATAAGATTCTAGGACTGATTGCGCGATCTTTTGATTTCAAAAGTGCATCACTCATTAACAAGCTATATAAATCGTTAGTTCGTCCACATTTGGAATATGCTGTTTCCGTATGGTCACCGAATCTCATTAAAAACATTAACAGATTAGAAAAAGTACAACGGCGCGCCACAAAACTAGTTCCAAATATAAAAAATAAATGATACGAAAATCGACTAAAACATATGAATCTGTTTTCCCTAAAAAAGCGTAGACTCAGAGGTAACTTGATACAGGTCTTTAAAAGTAGTGCCACCCTTGACCGTAGTTATAAGCGTAATTTTGAAGGGCCTGATAGTTACCGTAGTTCCTGGGCCTCCCGTTGTTCACGTATTGTCCATGAAGGTGTCCATATTGGGCATAAAAGTCTCGAACCTGATGGACACCGTTGACCTGGGCTTGTGGAAGACCTTTATTGCCACAGAGGCTGTGTTGCTTCTTCTGTGGACTTACAACTTCCTTAACCTTAGTGGGCTCGTTGGTCGAGGTCTCCTGCTCTTCTTCTGTTTGTACCTCTTCTGAGATCCCCTCTGAAGAACCTTCTAATGGTCTTTCTTCCTGAGCTTCTGGGCCGGAAGCTTCTGCTGATGGGAATTTAACGGCCTCTGAGGTTTCTTCTTGAAGGCACTGTCTTCGAGGAGAAGAGTCTTCCACTTCGGTCATATCTTCGCCTACTTCGAAGGCTTCGTTTACCACGAAGTCTTCTGCCGCTTCCTTCAAGATGGGTTCTTGGTCCTCTTCGTTGTGCTGCAGCGGCAGACAGCACAAGACCTTCCTCAAGGTACTTCGGCATCCGACTGCCAACGCCTTGCCAAAGCGACGAAGTTCGGTGATCATTGTTGGCTCTTGAAGATCGCTCTGGACAATCTTCTTGTGGATTTCGAAAAGCATCGTAACCTCTTGATGAGGAAACGGAAGAAACCAGATTAGGCTCTTGAGGTGGCGAGGCATTAGATATTTCTCGCCAGCATGCTACTTGCCTTTGCTACTTCGTTTGATTAGAAACGACTTTGGTTACGATTTTTTCTAAGTTCCAAATATCAAATTACTCTTGCGTCATCTAGTGAGAAGCTGAATGAGGAACTGAGAGAAGTTGCCTAAGATACGAATGTTAGACACATTGTTGAGAGGTTCTTATGGAAGTCTAGAATATTGTAACCGAAGTCGTGTCTACCCATACGAATTAGCAAAAGTAAGTAGCATGCTAGTCTAGTATGCAGCCACCTTTAGGTCAGTGACTACGTTCACCTAACACGTTCACATACTCGTTCACCTAACACGTTCACATACTCGTTCATACGTTCACACATGAAATATAAATTGACACTTGATGACAGAAATAATTTCTCTTTTTCCGTGGTTTTGTGGGGCTGGTACCTGCTCGGGTCCTCAACTTTGCCGATGTGCCGATGGTCCGGGACTGCGGGACTGTTCGAACGCAGGATAGACGGTGAGTCCACGCTATAGTGACGATGGTAAAAAAAAAAAAAAAAAAAAAAAAAAATCGCCAATTGAAGCATTAAACCCAGTTTGGGCGTTTTGGCTTGGCTGACGCCGGGCAATTTTACTCGCGTTTGCGAAACCTCACGTCCAGTGGTTCCCAACCGGTGTGTCGCGGCACCAAAGGGTGCCGTGAGATGAACTGAGAGTGCCGCCAAAATTCAGGGCAAAAATAATTTTCGTATCACCGACTCTCTCTGTCATCCATTTTTGTTCATTAAAGCAGCATCAGTGTAAAGATAAGTATTTTCATATTATCCAGGGACAAAATTTTGTTGCACTGATGTTGAATCAACAAAATACTGACAAACTAGAATTTCGATTTTCTAATAAGAGTGCCGGGGACTTCTGAAAGGCTTGGCATGGGTGCCTCAAGCCAGAAAAATTTGGGAACCACAGCTTTAGTCGGTCAAGTTGCCCTGGCTATTGCAGATTCGTCATAAGAGACGTTTCAGCCGCAATATCTGTTTCTTTCACAATATTCCCAACAAGGCTCTTGACCAATGTTGATTGATTTTACTTGTATCTATCTACTATTTCAATTATTCATTTATTTATCATAACTTCATGCTACAATAAATAAATATGCCTATCTGAGAGTTGACACCTTGACGTGGTGGATAGGCTTGATAATTTGAATGAGTACAAAATCTGTGTCGATAGAGATGAAAATCTCAGCAGGGTCACCCATATCGGACAGTGAATGAGACAATGAATCAACTAATTGAGAAAAAACGACAGGATACAATATACCTCTTTGCTTAGCTTTTGTAGATCACGATTTCAACACGTGATCCAAGACCATGGTGAATCACACACACACACACACACACACACACACACACACACACACACACACACACACACACACACACACACACACACACACACACACACACACACACACACACACACACACATATATATATATATATATATACGCAAAAAAATATATACACATATACATTAGTGTTTTTTATACAAGAGAATAAAAAAAATTAACACGAGTAAATGCAAGGTAATGCACATAGGTAAAAATAACAGTAAGTACGATTACAAGTTATTTGGAAATTCGTTAACAAAAGTGGATAGTGAAAAAGATCTCGGCGTAATTATCAGTAACGACCTCAAATCATCCAAGCAGTGTATTTCAGCCTCTGAGAAAGCAAATAAGATTCTAGGACTGATTGCGCGATCTTTTTATTTCAAAAGTCCATCACTCATTAACAAGCTATATAAATCGTTAGTTCGTCCACATTTGGAATATGCTGTTTCCGTATGGTCACCGAATCTCATTAAAGACATTGACAGACTGGAAAAAGTACAACGGCGAGCCACAAAACTGATTCCAAATATCAAAAATAAATCATACGAAAATCGACTAAAACATATGAATCTGTTTTCCCTAAAAAAGCGTAGACTCAGAGGTAACTTGATACAGGTCTTTAAAATTCTAAAGGGAATTGACATCATCAAAAGTGACAAAATTTTCACATTGAATGAGAATCAGACAAGAAACAATGGTCTCAAACTGTCCGGAAATAGATTCAATTTGGAAGTAGGTAGAAACAACTTTGCCAACCGTATAGTTAATTAATGGAATAAACTTCCTGCACAGGTAGTGCAATGTAGTTCGGTTCGAAGCTTTAAGAATCATTTGGATAAACACCTAAGCAAAATGCTGTAATGATTATAATTTATTTTATATTATTTGTTTTTGTTTTGTTATCATTTGTCTGTTTGATTTTCATTTATTATTAGTTATGTCAATTTATTATTATTTACTATTTACCTGTTTGTTTATTATTTAACTATACCTATGCATTTCTTTATGTATTTTATTTGTTATTTACATTATTATAGTTTTTATTTATTATTTTATTATTATTATGATTTTTTTTCGCATCCGACCTAGATATAGACTAAAAGGTCTCCTGTCGGCATGCTCCGCCTTTGTAATCCTTTGTAAAATTATGGGCTATGATGATGGAAACCATTTATGAGAGCCTGGATAATATTCAAGGGCAAGATTTTAATAGCACTTTTTGACACTCAAAAGTACGAAAAGTAAATTTATATCCATTTAATTTCGATCCAGTTTTTCTATTGGGACTATGGGCTCTTCAGTAATATCCGAAGTTACTTCGGTGCGGACGCTTTCTGTAGTGCCACCCTTGACCGTAGTTATAAGCGTAATTTTGAAGGGCCTGATAGTTACCGTAGTTCCTGGGCCTCCCGTTGTTCACGTATTGTCCATGAAGGTGTCCATATTGGGCATAAAAGTCTCGAACCTGATGGACACCGTTGACCTGGGCTTGTGGAAGACCTTTATTGCCACAGAGGCTGTGTTGCTTCTTCTGTGGACTCATAACTTCCTTAACCTCAGTGGGCTCGTTGGTCGAGGTCTCCTGCTCTTCTTCTGTTTGTACGTCTTCTGAGATCCCCTCTGAAGAACCTTCTCGTGGTCTTTCTTCCTGAGCTTCTGGGCCGGAAGCTTCTGCTGATTGGAATTTAACGGCCTCTGAGGTTTCTTATTGAAGGCACTGTCTTCGAGGAGAAGAGTCTTCCACTTCGGTCATATCTTCGCCTACTTCGAAGGCTTCGTTTACCACGAAGTCTTCTGCCGCTTCGTTCAAAATAGGCTCTAGATCCTTTTCAGGGTGCTGCAGCGGCACACAGCACAGGATCTTCCTCAAGGTGCTCAGGCATCCGGCAGCCATCTCCTTGCCAAAGCGACGAAGCTTGCTGATCATTTCGAGTTCTTGGAGATCGCTCTGGACAATCTTCTTGTGGATTTCGAAAAGCATCGTAACCTCTTGATGAGGAAACGGAAGAAACCAGATTAGGCTCTTGAGGTGGCGAGGCATTAGATATTTCTCGCCAGCATGCTACTTGCCTTTGCTACTTCGTTTGATTAGAAACGACTTTGGTTACGATTTTTTCTAAGTTCCAAATATTGAATTACTCTTCCGTCATATAGTGAGAAACTAAATGACGAACTAAGAGAAGTTAAACCTAAAATACGAATGTTAGACACATTGTTGAGACGTTCTTACGGAAGTTTAGAATATTGTAACCGATGTCGTTTCTGCCCGAACGAAGTAGCAAAAGAAAGTAGCATGCTAGCCTAGTGTGCCCCCACCTTTACGGTCAGTGAGTACGTTCACACACTCGTTCATATGTTCACACATGAAATATAATTTGACACTTGATGACAGAAATAATTTCTCTTTTTCCGTGGTTTTGTGGGGCTGGTACCTGCTCGGGTCCTCAGCTTTGCCGATGTGCCGATGGTCCGGGACTGCGGGACTGTTCGAACGCAGGATAGACGGTGAGTCCACGCCAATTGAAGCATTAAACCCAGTTTGGGCGTTTTGGCTTGGCTGACGCCGGGCAATTTTACTCGCGTTTGCGAAACCTCACGTCCGGTGGTTCCCAACCGGTGTGTCGCGGCACTAAAGGTTAACCGTGAGATCAACTGAGGGTGCCGCCAAAATTCAGGGCAAAAATAATTTTCTTATCACCGACTCTCTCTGTCATCCATTTTTGTTCATTAAAGCAGCATCAGTGTAAAGATAAGTATTTTCATATTATCCAGGGACAAAATTTTGTTACACTGATGTTGAATCAACAAAATACTGACAAAATAGAATTTCGATTTTCTAATAAGAGTGCCGGGGACTTCTGAAAGGCTTGGCATGGGTGCCTCAAGCCAGAAAAGTTTGGGAACCACTGTTTTAGTCGGTCAAGTTGCCCTGGCTATTGCGGATTCGTCATAAGAGACGTTTCAGGAGCAATATCTGTTTCAGTCACAATATTCCCAACAAGGCTCTTGACCATTGTTGATTGATTTTACTTGTATCTATCTACTATTTCAATTATTCATTTATTTATCATAACTTCATGCTACAATAAATAAATATGCCTATCTGAGAGTTGACACCTTGACTTGGTGGATAGGCTTGATAATTTGAATGAGTACAAAATCTGTGTCGATAGAGATGAAAATCTCAGCAGGGTCACCCATATCGGACAGTGAATAAGACAATGAATCAACTAATTGAGAAAAACGACAGGATACAATATACCTCTTTGCTTAGCTTTTGTAGATCACGATTTCAACACGTGATCCAAGACCATGGTGAATCACACACAAACACACACACACACACACACACACACACACACACACACACACACACACACACACACACACACACACACACACACACACACACACACACACACACACACACACACGGGCCGAAATTATTTGAATCCATGTCATAATCCCACAGTTACAAAATCCCACATGTCGAAAACCCACAATCAAAATCCCATATATTATTGATCAAAATCCCATATTTTCAATTATATTGCCCTCTGATTTGAGTGCTTATGTACAATCTTGAGTACAATATTTTATGCTATGATGTTTAATCCTATGTATGATTCTGTACTAAATTTTGAATGCATATGTATGATTTTCTAGTATAGTTTATTTGTCGCTATGATTTCAATGTATGGATTTTGTTGTGATATGACATGAATGCTAATATGTACAATGCTTATGAATTATTTGAATTCTTTATGCAATCTGTACGATTAAGTGCATGTAATAATCAATAAAATATTAATAAATAAAACAAATAATTTTGAATTATTTTTGCAAGGAAAGGTCCAAACTGTACCCACAGTATATCAACGACATGAGGATGGGGGGTGTTCACTTGGGACTGGGGATTCAGTAAAGAGTTGTTTAGTGGTGGTGATGATTGGGGATTCTGATGCACATTATCACAATATTGTTTCTTTGTGTAAAAAAATAACCAAAAACTTATTTAGATTTAGGCTGTGAACTGAAATCAATGTCCTTTTCACTTATGTTTTTTGATCAAACGCGACTAATGGTGATAACAATTAACACCACGTATTGATCAATAACTTGTACATGTGAACTGAAATCGATACAACACTCACTAATTTTCCCGTCAATTGATTAATCCTAATTCTTCAATTGACATTTTATATTGACTCAATATTATAATTAATATATAATAATAACTATAACAAAATAGATATAGACTTGCACCGGTGAACTGAAATTTAGACACATTTATACATGACATAAAACATTAAATTAAAATACATGTGTGATTTTGACCATGAACTGAAATCGATACAACACTCACTAATTTTCCTGTCAATTAATTAATCCTAATTCTTCAATTAACATTTTATATTGACTCAATATTATAATTGATATATAATAATAACTATAACAAAATAGATATAGACTTGCACCGGTGAACTGAAATTTAGACACATTTCCATATGGAATGGGTTCTACATGTCATAAAACATTGAATTAAAATACATGTGGGATTTTGACCATGAAGTGTGGGATTTTGAACAATGGGATATTGAATGTGGGATTTTGACTTGTGGGATTTTGAATGTACATGAAATTATTTCGGTATCGCTGTGCTTCGGGTCGTTACTCTGAATCTCGTGGGCGGGGAGTTGGTGTGTGTGCGGGTGTGAAAGGTCATACCCATAGACCATAGATCGGTCATACGAGCTCTGAGCTCTCTTCCGGGAGGGAAATAGCTGTCGATCACGAGTCTAACACGTGATCCAAAGACCAATGTGAATACACACACACACACACACACACACACACACACACACACACACACACACACACACACACACACACACACACACACACACACACACACACACACACACACACACACACACACACACACACACACACACACACACACACACACACACACACACACACACACACACACAAGCGTATCCTGTATGGTAAAATAAAATTCTGTTCTATTTTCCGGGTATATTATAAGGTCAAGGATTTGGTGCCGGATCCTCTTAGATATCATCGAGGATTCCGGGAAGGAAGGGTGGGTGGGTGGGGGGGGAGGGGGGTATCCCGGAAGAGAAGATCTCAGGCATTCTCCGGAACTTAAAGACGTCCGGACAGGATGTGTCCTTGTGTTCTTTCCATCGACTCGCTTCCGCCGGGAGTCAGGGGCGGGGAGAGGAAAGATGCCAGACTAGGTCAGGTCAGGTCAGGTCGATGTTCCCTGACCGAATACGCCCGAGGAAGGCAAAGCTCCTGACGTCAGCCTTGAGTGTCCGGGGGCGTTGTAGTCCACGTGGGAGTTGACTGTTTCGACTGATGTATAAGAACATAAGGTAGCTCCATGTCCATCACCACCTGTCATCCCCATCCATAAAGTTGTCTAACCGTTTCTTAAAACAACCGATAGTTTCAGCGCTCACTACATGGTTACTAAGTCTGTTGCATTCGTTGACCACTCTATTAGTAAACCAATTCTTGCCTATTTCCTTCTTAAATCTAAATTTGTCCAATTTAAATCCATTACTGCGAATCCTCCCCTGTTGTATTAATATAATGACCTTGATTGTGTCACCCTTGTTAAGGCCTCTGATCCACTTGAACACCTCTATTAGATCACCCCGCACTCTGCGACAGGACTCGAACCGCCATCCCCTCGTCCTTCGCCGCAAGTAGCGACGCCCTAACTCGCTCAGCCAGCAAACTTCCTTATAGTGGCAAGGAATTTTGAATTAGTGTACAGCTGTCGCATACTGTGTATATAATTAGTTGATAGTGATTGACAGTACCTCCTTGTGCTGTACTACATACTTAAGTGAGGTGATTGGCCAGATTAATAGAGTTGCTCTGTTTCGTTAAAACTCGATCACTATACCCATTGTTTGATGGTTTATTTTTTATGTAATTCTTGAGGAGCTGTTGGGTATAATCGGGAGTGATGAATGTAAATTATTGGAGCCTTGATGCAAGTTGAATGAGGATGACCTTTGAGTAAAACAGTGATTCAGTGATACAGCAGAACAATTATTGTAACCACTGTTATTATCATTATCATTGATAATTACTTGTATTTTCATTATTACTATTATCATTTCTTATTAATTATCATTACTATTATCAATAATTATTGTCATTATTATCATTAAAATTACTGTTGTTATTATCAATCATCATCTGACTTATTATTATAATTTTCAGTGTTATTAATGTGATTACAACGGTAATATAAACGAGTGACGCAAAACATGATACTGAATATTTCACAATACGGTAAATAAAGTTCTTGATTCTCTGCATATATAAAAACGTCAACTGTGAACAGTCTTCTAAAAAAAAATACTGAATATTTCACAACATGGTAAATAAAGTTCTTGATTCTCTGCATATATAAAAACGTCAACTGTGAACAGTCTTCTAAAAAAAGGAAAAAAATACTGAATATTTCACAACATGGTAAATAAAGTTCTTGATTCTCTGCATATATAAAAACGTCGACTGCGAACAGTCTTCTAAAAAAAAAATACTGAATATTTCACAACATGGTAAATAAAGTTCTTGATTCTCTGCATATATAAAAACGTCAACTGCGAACAGTCTTCCCCCCAAAAAAAACAAACAAACAAACTATTTTACATTGTTGATGCGTGACTGTAAACAAATACGACAGTTTTCTTTATTTTTGTTGCCACGACGATTGCGCTCTCTCATAGATGTCAATGAACTGATCTTCCACGTCATGATCTGGAGAGTTCTTCAGCAGCTCTCGAGCCTAATGCTCATGAATGGTGTGGACTGTGCACGTTTGAAGAAAGGGAAGAAACATATAACGTCAGTTGTAGTCAAACGTTCTCTACTTTCAAGAGAACCAATCCAGGTCAATAGCTTGGTTTGGAGCTTATGGCTTATGATGAGGCAGGCAGTTGATTTGTACGTTTTATATCATCATGATGCCTAGAAAGTACTCCTTCCTTCCAGAGAGAGAGATTGGTTTGGTTTTAATAAATTTATTACGCCCGTGGGCGGCAAACAATAGTACATTTATTACAATATTGTATTAGAGGACATGTCATATAATACATATATTCTTTAAATGGAGACATAATATAATAATCATTCAGGATCCCCCGAAATGGGGATGGCGAGATAGTGGTACTATGTAAGTGTTACATACAATCATCATAGAGAGAGAGAGAGAGAGAGAGAGAGAGAGAGAGAGAGAGAGAGAGAGAGAGAGAGAGAGAGAGAGAGAGAGAGAGAGGGGGTGAGGGAGGGAAAAAGAGAACCACTTCTGTGTAATAAGATATTTTGAAGTCAAGAAAGGGCCGACCTTATCTCAAGAAATGATTATCTTTTGCCTTCTTCCCCTTCCTCTTCCTCTTTGCAAAGGAAATCCTGGGAAAACTGACGATGTTCTTCGTTTCCGAGAATTGTTAAAGCCATTTAAACACAAATCACAATGACGTGGCCAAAATAAACATCAACCGAATTTTGTAGTTGATATAGACTTAACCCTCAGGCTATTTAGGATTTTCTTTTCTAAAACAAATTAGTAAAATATCACATAGTCGTCCATATTTCAAAGGTTAAGTCTTGGTGTGTCTTACAAGAACATAAGAATGAAGGAGACTGCTGGAGACCATAAGGCCTAGACTAGGCAGTTCCATGTCCAATACCACCAGGTCATCCCCATCCATAAAGTTGTCTAAACGTTTCTTAAAACAACCGATAGTTTCAGCGCTCACTCCATGGTTACTAAGTCTATTCCATTCGTTGACCACCCTATTACTCGTGTCACATATTGTACCCATTGGGTCATTGTATTTTTTTGCAATATTCTATACAGTATTACCTCGGGATCCTTTATTTCCATCTGTTTCCCCATTCCTCCCAATCTATCACTTTGCAATTAAAGTCACCTATCAGGATAACTTCACCTTCAATCATTTTCTTTCCCCATTCCTCCCAATCTACCACTTTGCAATTAAAGTCACCTATTAGGATTGCATGACCTTCAGTTATTTTCTTTACAAATATCTAGCAACATCATTTGATAACCTATACCATTTCATGTCTCTGTCTTGGGTGGCAGAGAAGCTACTATGGAGTCTCTTATTTTTGTTTTATTTAATTTTAATTCCTATGTATGCACACACACACACACACACACACACACACACAC